>NC_079190.1:286962656-287262656 GCF_029499605.1 Hyla sarda | reverse complement strand
GATTTTGCTGCAGAGATGTTGCAGATCTGCGTTTTTTACCACGTTGTAACATTTAGTTATGTTTTTAATTTACATATTACACATTTGAAAATGCACTACAAAATTCATTCTTTTTGGTGCGTTAGCTTCTGCAGATTTTATCCTGCAGAAATCCACATAATTTCTGTCCTCTTTACATGAACCCTAAGGCCATGTTCACACAGTTGAAAATGTCCGCCCGTAAAAAACACGGAAATCCGCGGTCTCATAGACTGCAAAGCTTTTCTAAGCGGAAACCGCAGAAAGACATATCTATTTTTTTTTCTGCGGATGCCGAAAACAGAATTTCTGCATCGGAAATTCCACCGTGTGCACAGAGCTGCAGAATCCCATTGAAATCAATAGGACACTGATCCATCGGAATTTCCAAGTGAAATAGTCCTCCGGAATTCAAATCAAATTCCAAATTTTGCTGGGTGAACTAATTGTATGTGTTAAGTGGCTTTTCATTGACTTTTTTTTTTTTTTTTTTTCCTTTAGAACCCCAACGGAGCAACTCTGCACAGATCCCCTGCCCCCCTCGCGCCCCTGTAATGGAAGACAGGAGCGGTAAGTTGAGGGTTGTATTGGGGTGCATATTTGAGAACTGTATTACAGACAACTTGCACAAGAAATAACTTCAATTGTACATTCATTCTACAGCACTTAATGGAAATATATTATTTAAATGTGACTCTCATTAAAACAAATTTTTGCTATTGCACTCTTTAGAAATATTTTTTTATTTATCATAATGTACTTTGTTAAAAAAAATGAAATTTTCTATGTTTTGTGTTTAAAAAAATCTGCCACTAGATGTCTCCCTACTTATCCAGAGCACATTTCCCCCCCCCCCCCCCCATCTCTTGCACAGACTTTGCACTCCTGCTGGCCTGGCAAAAATCCAAAATCGGGAAATGCAGTCTGGAGTGCTGAGTGGGGTGTGTGCAGCCTTATCCAATCATAGCTCATCTCATACTGAACTGCTCTGGGCTATGTTTAGCAGAGTGAGGGAGGAAGTTCTCCCCTGAATGGCTTCAGATGATGTCACACCTGCTGGGGAACGCCCCTCCTCAGTCTGTGAACTTGACTGAGCAGAAAATATTGAGCAATATCAAGGAAGAAAATGAAAAAATAATAAAAATAAAGGCAGGGGGAGGTTTATCATGATGTGGCAGAGAACTGGGAGGATTTTTGCACTTTCATTTTTTCTTCCTTACCTTTGAAAAAAAATCATAACTATCAATTTTGCACCTAAAAATCCATATTATGGCTTATTTTTTGCGCCACCAATTCTACTTTGTAATGACATTAGTAATTTTACCCAAAAATCTACGACTAAACGGAAAAATAAATTGTGCGACAAAATTGATGAAAAAACACAATTTTTGGGGGCTTCTGTTTCTACGTAGTACATTTTTCGGTAAAAAATTACACCTTTATCTTTATTCTATAGGTCCATAAGAATAAAAGGATACCCTACTTATATAGGATTGGTTTTGTCATACTTCTGGTAAAAATCATAACTTCATGCAGGAAAATTTATACGTTTAAAGTTGTCATCTTCTGAGCCCTATAACTTTTTTTTTCGCGTACGGGGTGGTATGAGGGCTCATTTTTTGTGCTGTGATCTAAAGTTTTTAGCGGTACCATTTTTGTATTGATCGAACAATACACACACTGATCTTTTACATTGATCTTTTACATTGATCAATGGTTTCTCATAGGAAACCATCTATCAATTATTCTGCCGCTTGATGCATGTTGTCCAATCGCACTGAGCAGTCATTCGATGATTGGACAACAGGAGGCAGGTAAGGGGACCCTCCTGCTGTCCTACAGCTGTTTGGGATGCCGCGATTTCACCGCGGCAATCTCGAACAACTCCCTGAGCGAACCGGCATTGGTTTACTTTCACTTTAGGCGCGGCGTTCAACTTTGAACTCCGTCTTAAGGGTTAATAGCGTACGGCACCGCGATCAGTGCCACACACTATTAGCCACGGGCCAGGATGTACCGGTACGTCCTTGGTCCTTAAGGGGTTAAATATAAATGTCATGAAACAGTCAACCCATACACTATTCCTAAGATGACACAGTCGTTTGCCATAACAAGTTAGCCATACCTCTTGCTGAGCAGCCTTGATGAGGCTAAAAATGCTTTTTACCATGTGCATTCCCTATATGTCAGTGCTGGGACCACTGTGTGACTGACACACCAGTCCCAGCACATGCACCTCTGGTCATTCTTACGTGCGGATGACAAGTTTTTAGAACAAGTATTTGCTCCCTCCGCCCACAACCGTGCCCGCTCTCCTTACTTCTTAGAGCGGCGTGCTGCTAAGCTGGAGTCGGAGAGCTCACTCTCTGCCTCTAGCATTATGCAGGTGCACTGAGGCCATCGGGAGCAAGCGCTTGTTCTACAACTCGCCGCCCACATGTACAAATAATCAGAGGTGCATGTGCTGGGACCTGTGTGTCAATCACACAGCAGTCCCAGCGCTGACATACAGGGGATAGGCATCGTGGGGCATACCCACGCCTACCCAACTGTTGCTGACAGTGGTAAAAAGCATTTTTTTGCTTGATTAATGCTGCTAAAAAAGCAGAAAAAGGTATGGCTAAATTGTTATGGTAAACGACTGTGTCACCTTGGGAATAGTTTAATGAGGGACAATTTCCTGACAGTTGTGCTTTAAATCTGATTTTTAAGTTAAAAATATTTTATTGAGAATTTTTTATTTCGCTGTCTGTATTCTAAACTAATCCTGGAATCTTGCAGTTTTTATTTTGACCACTAGACTTGATAACAAGTTGACACCTCCTGTTCTGTAGAGAAAACTTAGCATTTCTTCCTTATCATATCACAGACAGGATGTAAGTAAAAGGTGACACCAGAATATAGGTAAGACCAGGATCAGGCTATTTACAATAGAAAGATAATGGTGACCGCTTCCTCCCACCTTTTGTAGATAGAATGACCTTCACAGGTTACAAAGCATGTCTTAAAAACTCTCCCATAGAAGTCAGTAGGGTCCCATCCAGTCTGTTGTTCCCTAAAACCATGGGACAATTTATGGCTGCCTCCATAATAATGTAAAAAACGCAAAATAAAGCAGAAATGTTGCTTGGATTTTCAGCTTATCGCTGGATTTGCCTGATAATCCAACCACTTAAAAGGTTTATTGGCTCTTAAAATGCCATACAATGCTGTGTGATGTAGGAGGAATAATGTTCTGGTGTGTGTATATATTTTACGGTAGTTATAAAGGTAGTTTAATCTTCTGCATATTCGGATTATTTCCTATATTTAAAACGGAGACCCTTGGTGATAATAAACCAGATATTCTTAAAGCAGTTCTCATGGAAGTCAGAGAGGCAATTTGTCTTGTATGTAGAGTTTCCTCCTGAGCTGCTCATCATGCACTTCAAATGGTTAGTCTTTTCTTCCTGGGCAGAAAAAGCCAATACTAATTGGCCAGACTTGCAGGACAGGACTTGGAGTCCTTCCCATACCTTTTCCTCCTCCATTCCAAGGAACTGCATGTTTAATCTAGCTACGATCCGCTTTTGAAGTTTGCCAAACATCTGTCTCTTTCCAAACTGTTTATTGTATCTCACAGGGTAAGGGACTTCACACAAATGTTTTGATGTTCCCTTTCCAAACTGTCCTTTAAATTGTACCGTTAAATCTCTACTAAAGAGCTTGTCCAGTGATAGTGTGTATGTGTGTATATATGTGTGTGTATATATATATAACTAACAACAAAAAACGTGGTCTCAAATGGCTGGAGGTGCTCAACCCCAAATGCAGTTGTGCATATATACTGGGGGAGCAGATCCTGCCCTTGTAGTCTGTTGCTAGGGGCGATCCCCAGCATAAAAATGCATACAATGGAGGATGCCTGCAGTGGACTACAAGTGCCACAATAGAATCCTACACCAGATAAACGGTGTGGATGTGTAACAATTAGAATACAATACAGGAATGTGGGTGCACTACTGTGGTAGATGTATACAATGACATTGGCTAATCCCTCAACACTGATGTTAAAATTGAGACATTCGCCAGTGTATCCTTATATTAAGGACACACCAGAGCCCGCACACCAACGCCAAGGTTTCTCAGATGGCACGGGACCTAACGCTAACCTACCTGTGCGTAATAAGCAAAAACCAGGGGCCAGTGGGCAATTACAGCAGCACTAGGTCGACTTGCAGCCTGCTCCCAGTTCCCTCCAGCGTGACTAAGCACACATACAATGGAAGGGGGGAGAGAGGCTACAAGCCCCACCCAAGTTGGCTGATATAGGTGCATGGCCTCACAGGTGCAACCCTAATGCTGCCTGGAAAATGTTCAGAGAAACCTTGGCGTTGGTGTGCGGGCTCTGGTGTGTCCTTAATATAAGGATACACTGGCTAATGTCTCAATTTTAACATCAGTGTTGAGGGATTAGCCAATGTCATTGTATACATCTACCACAGTAGTGCACCTAAATTTCTGTATTATATATATAACTCCAAGCGAAAGAGCCAGCAAAGACCCCCTCTGTAAGTGCACGTGGTCAGCCAACTGGCAGGTCAGCAGTCCATAAATATGCAATCTCCACCACAGCACAAATAATCAGAGGTCCAGGATCAAGTGGAAAGGCTTCCAAGTTTATTCACACCATAAATGTTAAATGAAGCACCGCTATCACATTTATGGTGTGAATAAACTTGGAAGCCTTTCCACTTGATCCTGGACCTCTGATTATTTGTGCTGTGGTGGAGATTGCATATTTATATATATATGTATATATATATGTATGTATGTATGTATGTATGTATGTGTGTCTGTGTGTGTGTCTGTGTGTGTGTAAGTTTATGTATTTGTGTGTGTGTGTGTGTGTGTGTGTATATGTATATATATATATATATATATATATATATATATATATATATATATATATAATATATGTGTGTGTGTATCTATTAGGGCTACAATGATTTATCAATAAAAAAAATTGATAATGGAAATCGTTGTTGAGAATCTCTATTATCGATTAATCGGGCACAAATTAGAGCCGGCTGAGGATCCCAAAAGCAGTCTCTCTTAGGCTTGGTTCACATCACATTTTTGCCATACTGTTTTCAATCCGTTTTTCTAAAGAAAACCGTATGGCAAAAAAAACGGATGGAACAGTATGGAAAAAAGTAAACCGTATGCGTTTTTAAACAGTATACTGTTTTTAAAAGTGCATACTGTTCCGTCCGTTTTTATAGAAAAAAAAAAAACATACGTTTTTGAAAATTTTGTCCATTTTTAATGGGAGGGGTCTTGGGTGGGGACTTTAGGATTCAAATGCGCATGTGCAAAGTAAAAACGTATACGTTTTTCCCATATGGAACCGTATACATGTGCGTTTCCCATTGACGTCCATGTTAAAAAAAAAAAAAAAAAAAAAAACGTATGTGGTTGCAGTACGGTTTTTAAACCGGAGTCAAAACCATGGTTGACCACGATTTTGTCTCCGGTTTAAAAACGGTACTGCAACCGCATACATTATTTTTTTAACATGGACGTCAATGGCAAACGCACATGTATACGGTTCCATACGGGAAAAACGTATACGTTTTTACTTTGCACATGCGCATTTGAATCCTAAAGTCCCCACCCAAGACCCCTCCCATTAAAAACGGACGGAACAGTATGCACTTTTAAAAAACAGTATACGGTTTAAAAACGCATACGTTTACTTTTTCCCATACGGTTTTGATAGAAAACGTATGCGGGAACCGTAGTTGAAAAACGTAGTGTGAACCCAGCCTTAGGCTGGGTTCACACTACGTTTTCTCCCATACGGGAGCGCATACGGCAGGGGGGAGCTAAAACCTCGCGCTCCCGTATGCCTTCGTATGCGCTCCCGTATGTCATTCATTTCAATGAGCCGACCGGAGTGAAACGTTCGGTCCGGTCGGCTCATTTTTGCGCCGTATGCGCTTTTACAACCGGACCTAAAACTGTGGTCAACCACGGTTTGAGGTCCGGTCTTAAAAGCGCATATGGCGCAAAAATTAGCCGACCGGACCGAACGTTTCACTCCGGCCGGCTCATTGAAATGAATTACATACGGGAGCGCATACGAAGGCATACGGGAGCGCGAGGTTTTAGCTCCCCCCTGCCGTATGCGCTCCCGTATGGGAGAAAACGTAGTGTGAACCCACCCTTAGGCTGGGTTCACACTACGTTTTTCAACTACGGTTCCCGCATACGTTTTCTATCAAAAACCGTATGGGGAAAAAAAACGGATGGAACAGTATGCACTTTTAAAAACAGTATACTGTTTAAAAACGCATCCGGTTTACTTTTTCCCATACTGTTACTTTTTCCCATACGTATGCGGGAACCTTAGTTGAAAAACGTAGTGTGAACCCAGCCTTACTCAGCTCGGAAGTTTGGAATTCTATCTGTTCTCACAACTGCACAACTGGAGGTTAATAATTGCCCTATTAGGGAGAAGAAAAACGGTAAATTAAAAAGCAACCATAAGCCACTACTGACTGACGGCACTCGCCACTGTTTTGCAGCACTTCCTCACATTGAAGTCTGTAAGGAATGCATAATGTCTTTTCTACTACTCGGCTCAAAAGTTTGGAATTCTATCTGTTCTTACAACCGCCTCACTGGAGGTTAACAATTGCCCTATTAGGGACAGGGAAAACAGCAGATTAAAAAAAGCAGAGTGGCTGTCCATGGAGTGGCTGTTAGTCAGTGGATGGAAAACCTAGTACAAGTATTATAAAAGTAGGCATGGACAAGTTTTACCCAGTTCTGGAAAGTAACAATTAGGTTTTAGAGGCATCTCTACTTAGCCTGGTTAAGAAAAAGAAAAAAAACTGTCCCTTACCACCTTCATTTCCCGCTCCGCCTGTATAACAGAGTTTCGGTCCCTGCTGTTTGAGATGTCATATATCTGCTCATCGTCATATACAAACTCAAGCAGGCTCAGCAACAATAATCATACTCGGGGTGCCACTGTGTATATCAGTAAACAAGCATTACACCACAAGACAAAACGATATACCACCCTCTATTCATGTCTAGTTAGAAAACATACTTAATTACAATTTTCACATAGATATTAAAGCAGACAAAAACACTTTAAAAACCATCTTAAAAAAGGCCCAAAGGCCACTACACAACAGGGGGGTCCCCCCTGAAAATGGTGAGACCACTCTCTGTGCACCTGCTTAATCAAAACACATTATCCTTTATCTGTTGTCAATAGCCCTACTTTCCCAGTAACATACATATTGACTGCGTAAAGGTTGTATTTTCTATATCCTTGTTAACAGGTTGACCATTGCCTTAACCTTACCTTCAAACCGAGGAAAGTTTTTTTTTTTTTTTTTTTTTTTTTTTTTTTTTAACATGTGACTTGCACTTTACTTACTTTGTGATTGGATGTTTTTGGGCCTTTGGGCCTTTTTAGATGGTTTTTAAAGTGTTTTTTGTTTGCTTTAAGATCTATGTGAAAATGGTTAAAACCTTTTTTCTTTTAAATGGGCACTGTCACCAACTTTATTTTTTGATATGTTGTAGTACTTATGTACTACAACATATCGCTAATATACTTTTATTATATATTTTTTTATTAAAATGCTTTAATTTTACATTTGACAACCGGCCACTAGGGGTCTCCCTCTCCTAGTGGCCGGCTGCAGTCTGGCGTGACGTCACGCCTGAAAAAGGACTGATGCGGCCGGGCATCGGTCCTTTTTCATTCAGCCTGCGCTCGCTCCCTGCCTGTCAATCAGACAGGCAGGGAGCGAGCGCATTGGCTCCCCGGCCACTGGCTGGGAGGCCACTCCTCCCACACATCCCCGCCGCCTCGTTCCCGCTGCTGTCCCTGCACGCCCGCTGCCAGACTCTGCAGTAAGTGTAATGAGGGAACGGGGTATGCGGGAGGGGGGTTTGTGATGGACGGAACGGGGTATGCGGGGGGGGGGGGGGGAGTTGTGATGGAGGGAATGGGGTATGGCGCGGGGGGAGGGAGACAGAGGGGACGGGCTAGCGCCACATGTAACTAACTAATACTGTAGTTTATCTACACAGGGTGCCTCCAGCTGTTTCAATACTACAACTCCCAGCATGCCCTGACAGCCAATAGATGTCAGGGCAAGCTGGGAGTTGTAGTGGTGAAACAGCTGGAGGCACCCTGTGTAGATGAACTAAGGGCGGAAGTCCGACCCAGCAGGCATCAGTGACGTGGTGCCTGCTGGGGAAGTCTGCCTGGTAGTGAGCACACTGCCAGGCAGACCAAAGGCATTTTTAATATAGTAAAAATTAAAGCAGGGAGGGGGTTAGGGATAGATTGGCAATAGGCAAGGACAGAAAAAAAAATAGGATGGTGGGAGCTAGCTTTTAAATCAACTGGTGGCAGAAAGTTAAACATATTTGTAAATTACTTCTATTAAAAAATCTTAATTTTTCCTGTACTTATTAGCTGCTGAATACTACAGAGGAAATTCTTTTTGGAATGCTCTCTGATGACATCACGAGCACAGTTCTCTCTGCTGACGTTATTATAATAACGCTTTATTGTTGTCCTTGGTGGGATTTGAACCCAAGTCCCCTGCACTGCAAGGCAGCAGTGCTAACCACTGAGCCACCATGCTGCCCTTAGCATACACCTGCTATGCATGGTTGCTAAAATGGACAGAGGTGTCAGCAGAGAGCACTGTGCTCGTGATGTCATCAGTGTTCCAAAAAGAAAGGAATTTCCTCTGTAGCATTCAGCAGCTAATAAGTACTGGAAGGATTAAGATTTTTTAATAGAAGTAATTTACAAAAATGTTTAACTTTCTGCCACCAGTTGATTTAAAAGAAAAAAGGTTTTCACCGGAGTACCCCTTTAATAGTGGGTGGGTGTGCTTTTTGGTATATCGTTTTGTCTTGTGGTGTAAAACATGTCTGCTCATCCACTCAGTGGGTGACGCAGGAAACTGCTGCAGCCATTGATTGAATGAGCTGACGTATTACATCATTGCCCCTAACCTGGAAGTGCTGGACAGCAGAGCTCCGTTATACTGGCGGTAGCGCAAGAACAAGGGAGTTAAGAGACCATTTTTGTTTGTGTTTTTTTTTGTCCATATTTTAACTAGAAAGTCTTGGCCAACAGATTAAAATCTCACATTTCTGAAAAAAAAATAGGCATTTGTGCAGAAGGATTAGCACCATTGGGATTCTATGGGCTTAATCCTTTTAGTTTCTGCCCAAAATAATTGACGCGACAGTAATTTCCACAGTGAATTATAATTTTTTCGTTGCTTGTTGACAGTTTTGTGGAAACCTCCTTCGTATGCATGGGGTTTAAAATGCATGTGGAATCCAGTGCAGAATATGTACTCAGAGCTGCATAAAAAAAGTTATGTGAACATATATAAATAAATTATTAGAAGTAGTAATAGTAGCAGTAACCGCCTATGCACTGCAACTGAAAATCAAGCCCTGCCTTCACTTACTCGGTAGTCATAGCAGTGCCCACTAGTCAGTACCGGCTCCCTTGCAGTGGTCTCCCCTTTAACTAACATCCCTCCCCTATCCCACTAGTGTCTCCCACTCATTACACAGCAGAGACCCATGCTAGAGACTCAACCAACCAAGCATGCTTGTGTTTTCAGTGGAGAGATGTGATTAAGACAGCTTTTTAAAGGGGTACTCCGGTGGAAAACAAAGGTTTTCAAATCAACTGGTGCCAGAAAGTTACACAGATTTGGAAATTATTTCTGTTTATTTAAAAATCTTAATCCTTCAAGTACTTGTCAGCTGCTGTATACTACAGAGGACGTTGTGTAGTTCTTTCCAGTCTGACCACAGTGCTCTCTGCTACCATCTCTGTCCGTGTTAGGAACTGTCCAGAGTAGAAACAAATCCCCATAGCAAACCTCTCCTGCTCTGAACAGTTCTTGACACGTGGCAGCAGAGAACACTGTGGTCAGACTGGAAAGAACCACACAACTTTCACTTAAGTATACAGCCGCTGATAAGTACTGAAAGGGTTAAGATTTTTAAAAAGAAGCAATTTACAAGTCTGTTTAACTTTCAGTTGATTTGAAAACCTTTTGTTTTCCATGGGAGTACCCCTTTTAAGGCAGAATTTTATTCCCCACCAGAACAAAGGATTGAGTATGTGGAAATCTGCCATGTCGGACCCTGTTTTCCTTTGAACATACCGTATGCTGTTATGGCATAGTTGGGAGACCCCCATAAACGTTAGAAAGCTGATCTTGCAAAACCAGCAGGTTTACCCAACTATCTATTATCTATTGCACATTTGTCTCCTGCACCATCTTCCCACTTCCACATGTACTCTCCTCATGGCACTCTTATGTCCTCTGCTGATATGAACCAGTCATTATTACAGCCTCATACACTCTTTCTGCTGGAAAGTCTTCAACTTCCAAAAGCCAGTGCAAGAAAAAGTGGTTTTAGTAGAAACAGTAATGTCTGGTTTGACTGATAACTTTTTCAAATTTTTTTTTTCTACCAAAAATCTGGGATCGAGTCATGGTATGAGTGCACCCATTGTCTTCACCTTGGCATTTATAGATACCTTTAAAGGGGTACTCTGCCCCTAGACAGCTTATCTCCTATCCAAAGGATAGGGGATAAGATGTCAGATCCGGGGGTCCCGCCGCTGGGGACCCCTGGGATCTCTGCTGCAGGACCCACCTGTTGCGGCTTCCGGAAACATTGGAGGCTTCGGCTCCCGACCACGGTGATGTGAGATCGTGACGTCACAACTCTGCCCCCGTGTGAAGTCACGCCCCCTCCCATAAACTTGCATTGGGGGGCGGGGCGTGACGTCACAATCTCACTTCACCGTGGTCGGGAGGCGTTAGGATGAGAGCCTCCAGCGCTGCCGGAAGCCGCAACAGGTGGGTCCTGCAGCCGAGATCCCGGGGGCCCCCAGTGGCGGGACCCCCGCGATCTGACATCTTATCTCCTAACCTTTGAATAGGGGATAAGATGTCTAGGGGCGGAGTACCCCTTTAAAAAAAAAAATTTACCGGTATCTGTCTGGTGACACATCTTATTGAATGCTAAGATTATATGTAAAACGAACGTTCTCTCCACTGCACGCGGTGCAGCAAACATAACATTTTATTCCATAAAAGGTGTCTTTTAAAGTAGCAGCAACATTTCGGCTGGCCCAACCCAACCTTTCTCAGGCGTGACGCTGCTGTCAATGAATTAGATTCATTGGAGCAAGAAAGCAAAAAGTTGAATGTATCATCTAAAGTGTACTGTGTATGTGTATAGATAAAATCAGAGAGGCTCTTGTCAGATTAGTCACCACAAAGACCTGAGATGTCCAACTGACCCCTATACTCACGGTGTCCAGAAACATTAGAAATAAATATATGCATTTGGGGCTTAGGGTCATGGATATAATATATATTTCAATAAAATAATATTGGTATGTACCATACAAGTGAATAAGAAGAGAGATACATTATAAAATACAATAGATTTGCTTCTCCAAATTAAAGCCAGATAATTATTATAGTAAAATGATATAGTAAAATTCCCTTGGGTATGTCACAGGGCCCTTGTGACCACCCTCTGGCTACTTACAGTAAAATAATAAAAATATGAATAAAAAAAATATAACAATACTGCTGCTAGTGATCAAGTGCTTAGTGATATTCACAGATGATTAGAAAGGCAGGCATTATGCGCCCTGTAGTTAGTTGAAAGTAAGTGTTTGCCTTTATAAGGCAGTATGGGATTTGTAGTCGCCGTAGTAGTTAATCACTCATATACATATTATAATCCTATGGTAGTGCAGATGCTGTTGTAGATACTAAAGTATTGCACGTACATTCATTGCCATAAATGTTGGCACCCCTGAAATTTTTCTAGAAAATGAAGTATTTCTCACATAAAAGGATTGCAGTAACACATGTTTTGCTCTACACATGTTTATTCCCTTTTGTGTGTATTGGAACTAAACCAAAAAAGGATTGGACATAATGTCACACCAAACTCCAAAAAAGGGCTGGACAAAATTATTGGCACCCTTAACTTAATTGGTTGCACACCCTTTGGGAAAAAAATACTGAAATCAGTCACTTCCTATAACCATCAATAAGCTTCTTACACCTCTCAGCGGGAATGTTGGACCACTCTTCCTTTGCAAACTGCTCCAGGTCTCTCTTATTGGAAGGGCGTCTTTTCCCAACAGCGATTTTAAGATCTCTCCACAGGTGTTCAGTGGGATTTAGATCTGGACTCATTGCTGGCCACTTCAGAACTCTCCAGCGCTTTGTTGCCATCCATTTCTGGGTGCTTTTTGATGTATGTTTGGGGTCATTGTCCTGCTGGAAGACCCAAGATCTCGGACGCAAACCCAGCTTTCTGACACATGGCTGTACAGTGCAACCCAAAATCCATTGGTAATCCTCAGATTTCATGATGCCTTGCACACATTCAAGGCACCCAGTGCAAGAGGCAGCAAAACATCATTGAACCTCCACCATATTTCACTGTAGGTACTGTGTTCTTTTCTCTGTAGGCCTCATTCCATTTTCCATAAACAGTAGAATGATGTGATTTACCAAAAAGCTCTATCTTGGTCTCATCTGTACTCAAGACTTTTTCCCACAAGGATTTTGGCTTACTCAAGTTCTTTTTTTGCAAAATGTAGTCTTGCTTTTTTATGTCTCTGTGTCAGCAGTGGAGTCCTCCTGGGTCTCCTGCCATAGCGTTTCATTACATTTAAATGTCTTTTTTGCAAAATGTAGTCTTGCTTTTTTATGTCTCTGTGTCAGCAGTGGAGTCCTCCTGGGTCTCCTGCCATAGCGTTTCATTACATTTAAATGTCGACAGATAGTTCACGCTGACACTGATGCTCCCTGAGCCTGCAGGACAGCTTGAATATCTTTGGAACTTGTTTGGGGCTGCTTATCCACCATCCGGACTATCCTGCATTGACACCTTTCAACTGTTTTTCTTTTCTGTCCACGGCCGGGGAGATTAGCTACAGTGCCATGGGTTGCAAACTTTTTGATAATGTTGTGCACTGTGGACAAAGGCAAATCTAGATCTCTGGAGATGGACTTGTAACCTTGATATTGTTGATATTTTTCCACAATTTTGGTTCTCAAGTCCTCAGACAGATCTCTTCTCCTCTTTCTGTTGTCCATGCTTAGTGTGGCACACAGACACACAATGTGAACTTCTCTCCTTTTTATCTGCTTTCAGGTGTGATTTTTATATTGCCCACACCTGTTACTTGCCCCAGGTGAGTTTAAAGGAGCATCACATGCTTGAAACAATCTTATTTTTCCACAATTTTGAAAGGGTGCTAATAATTTTGTCCAGCCCATTTTTGGAGTTTGTTTTGACATTATGTCCAATTTGCTTTTTTCCCCTCCCCTTTTATGCTTTAGTTCCAATACACACAAAGGGAATAAAGCATGTATATAGCAAAACATGCTACTGCAATCTTTTTCTGTGAGAAATACTTAATTTTTATGAAAAATTCAGGGGTGCCAACATTTACGGCCATGACTGTAGATCCTTAATAGAATGAAATAGCTACTCCTCCGCATATACAGCAAGATAATGAAAGTCAAATGGAGCGCTGCACCTCTCACCTATCCCAGTAGTGTTCACAGCCCAGGATATAGCAGGTGAGTGAGGCTCCGCTCGGCGCTGGTCCTAGAGTTGCCTGCGCAACTCACACTGGATTGTACTGTAATAAGCTGACAGCCCACCGCTCCGGTCGGAGATACGAGCAGAAATCATTCTGCCGGCTGCTGTCCTGATGGAAATTTCATATGAAGCGGACCCGGGTGATGTAGCGGGGATGAGTAGTTGTGATGTCCTCGTGTATCCGCGTAGGAAGTTGTTTGATTGACAGGGCACTGACAATCGATATAGCCAATATCAAAGCAGCAGTATATGAATATACATATATTCAGGTATAGGCTGGACGCGTTTCAAGACATCCGTAGATCTTTTCTTCAGCAGCTCATTCAGTACCGTATTCAGTAATGGTTTTAGGAGTCATTTTGAAAAGTATATATAGGCTTAACCCCTCCCCTAAATAATGACCTCACATCTATTGTTAATTGCTGCAGCCCCGCAACACCCCGCTCTGTCTCCTAATCATCGTGGATATTTGGACTCATTTAGCAAAAAACAACAAAATATTGAGTCACTAGAATTCACTGAAACAACAAATAATTTAAGTGAAAAATATGGCAAGTCACAGACACACAAATTCTTATGAGATACTTTTGGAGAATTGGAATATTATTTGATCACAAAAATGGGAAATCAAAACAAAACCTTCTCATCTGGTCAAAAAATACCTAAAGGTTTAACCGTATATAAGACCCTGGCAGGAGATTTAGAGAGTGACCTTTTTAATACGAAGTAGAACACCTTTTTTAACCCCTTCCCTCAAATGGACGTGTATGAACGTCCATTTTTCCGGTCACTTAACGCAAATCAACGTTCATACATGTCCACTACATTATCTATAACCATGTCCCGTGGCATGGTGATAGAAACCTCATCACAGCTGTTCTGAACAGCTGACCGATGTTACTATGCAGCTGGGGACTAATCAGAATGGTGCCACCTCCTCCTATCCCCTGCCATTGATTGGTCAGGACTAACCGACCATTGGCAGTTAGGGGGGGGGGGGGGGTTGAAGTTGAAATCCCCGCTCTGCCCGCCCATAGATGCCCGGTAAGAAGGGGGGGGGGAGATGGGTAAGTAAGGAGGCGGCGGTGGAGGTAGCAGTGAAGATCAGTGGTAAGTGATCTTCACTGCTGCCTTCTAGGAGTTGCCAAACTACGACTCTCAGCATGCCAAAGACTGTCTAGGCATGCTGGGAGTTGTAGTAATGCAACATCTGGAGGGCCACAGTTTGGAGACCACTGTGCAGTGGTGTCCAAACTGTAGCCCTTCCAGATGTTGCAAAATCAGGGTTTCTCGTCCGAAGTGCCTCCGGGTGTTGCGGCACTGCAGCTCCCAGCATGCCTGGACAGGCATGCTGGGAGTTGTAGTTGGGAAACACTGTTATAAAGCCTAATAAACTAGACACAGAAAACAAGTAGACTGATGCAGATTTGCACTAATTAACAATGGATGTGATGTCACTATTTAGGGGAAGGGTTAAACCTATATATACTTTTCAAAATGACTCCTAAAACCATTACTGAATGAGGTACTGAATGAGCTGCTAAAGACCTACGGAGGTCTTGAAACGCGTCCAGCATATACTGCTTCTTTGATATTGGCTATATCGATTGTCAGTGCCCTGTCAATCAAACAACTTCCTACTTAGATACACAAGGACGTCGCAACTACTCATTCCCGCTACATCACCCGATTCCGCTTCACAAGAAGTTTCCATCAGGACTGCCGCTGGCAGAACGATTTCTGCACATATCTCCGACCGGAGCGTTGGGCTGTCAGCTTATTACAGTACAATCCAGTGTGAGTTGCGCAGACAACTCTAGGACCAACGCCAAGCAGAGCCTAACTGACCTGCTATCTCCTGGGCTGCGAACACTACCGGGATAGGTTAGAGGTGCAGCGCACCATTTGGCATACACTATCTTGCTGTATATGCAGAGGAGTGAGTAGCTATTTCATTCTATTAAGGATCTATGTGCAATACTATAGGATCTACAACAGAATCTGTTACCTTCAACGAACTACAAGGTGCATAATGCCTTTCTAATCATCTGTGAATATCTAATTATTTTACTGTAAGTAGCTGGAGGGTGGTCACAAGGGCCCTGTGACATACCAAAGGGAATTTTACTATATCATTTTACTATAATAATTATCTGGCTTTAATTTGAGAAGCAAATCGATTGTATTTTGTACTGTATCCCACTCCTTATTCACTTATATATTTATTACTGTGTATGTGTGACTAAAATAATTTAACACGTTAACGACCATGGACATGTATACACATCCAGGAGAGGATGCACGTTCCCGCACCTGGACGAGTATACACGAGATCGTGGCAGGGACTTGGAACACACAGCTGGGACCCTGCCACTCTGCCGGGACCAAAGTAAACTTCTGTCCCGGCAGTTTAACCCTTACAGCCACGATTGGAATTGAGAGTAATCATATACAACGGCTAAAATATGTATCCTTTTTTTTTTCTCTTCTTTCTTTTTCTTTCTATCCCTTCCCTCCTTTTTGATCATTTCTTTTTCTCTTTTTTTACACATTAGTTACTTTTGGGGCACTTAACATAGTATTTAACGACACTAATAATTGGTCTGATGCACTATAAATATGTGATACAAGTTGTGAGAATACACTAATAAAATACACAAAAGGGAATGGTTAACAGAATAATAACATTGAATGTACGTGGATTAGGGGAGAGGGCTAAAAGAGTAGCGGTAATGAGCTATATTAAGAAATACATGCCAGGGATAATATGTTTGACAGAAACACATTTTACGAAGGATACAATAAGGATAGCGTATAATAATAGGTGGGGTTATCAATATCATGCAACATATTCATCATACTCAAGGGGGGTATCACTGCTTGTACACAGGGCGGTTAAATGGGAAGAGTGAGAAGTTAGAATTGATAAGGAGGGTAGATTTATTTTTATTCAGGTAAAATGGGATGGAGTTGATTTGAATATTTGATGGCATTTCTGTATAATCCTCCTCCTAAAATTATTGTAGAATTTGTCAATTTCTGTAAAGGAAAAGGTGATCTCCCTACCTTGGTAATAGGAGACTTTAATGGGGTGATGGATGAAAATGTAGATAGATTTAGGGTACTGAGACCTAACCCAAAAATGGGTCCAACCCCATTGGCGATTATTAGTTAGGAATTGGGATTAATAGATCTATGGAGGGTACTTAACCCTGACGATCAAGTATTCTCCTGTTGGATGGCATAAATGCCATCAGATATTCTCAAGAAAAGACTTGGGTGATTCCGAAATGTGGATGGAAATGCGTGTGCTGGGACATGTCTTTATTTTTGAACTGGGACATGTATACCACTCCAGACTATGTCCCAGCACATGCACTTCCATCTATAGTTCGGAATCACCCGTCACTTAGTATCAAAAATGCAGCGGAAATCACTCAGTTCTTATGGCTCTGACGATATTCTTAGCTGCTATCAGCGCTACCTAGCTCCGTCCCGCTGTGACGTCGCAGCAGGCGTGGCATGCTGACGTGGAAGCCGACAAAGCGGATATGAAGTCAGAAGCCGATCCTCCGGCTGAGAGGGCATTGAAGCTGTCGCTATTACGGACTGCTCCCCGCCACTGTGGATTAGTGCTCCAACGATATACGCAGGGACCGGACAGGAGATCGTGAGTAGACGACAATCGGCGCTTTTGTATCCATTTCTTTTCACAGGTCTCCGGAACATTATTGTGATAGGGCCTTGTATATTTCTTTTCAGTTATGCTGTTGAGTGGTCTGAGGCTGTGAGTAGCAGTAACAACATGCCTATTAAGATGTGATATGATTCTCTATAGTCCACACTATATGGGGACCCTTTCTGTTTTCCTTTCATAGGTGACCAGGACCTGCACAGCAATCTGCAGTGTTATGTATATTTGAGTCAGGCTATATTGATACCCTAGTCTGGAACTCTTATATAACTATGCATGTTCACCTGAATTCTGCTTCATGAACCTTGTTTGTTTGCATGCATCTATATATGGGATTATTTATGACTCCCCTGAGGACGCCGGACTATTACGGCAGAAACGCGTTGGGGGCTGGCAATGTTGTATATATCCCAATCTTCAGTTATATACTCCTGATGGAGGGTATTAGATAGGCCATTTACATATGCCTGACACACCCTCTATCCTGGTTCATTTTTAACCTATATAGGAATGGGTAATCACTGAAGCATGTTCTATGTTTTTGTGGTGATATGTTTTAGAGAGAATGCATTAAAAGTTATGTTTTAGGCACCTCCCCCACTTTACTTTAGTATCTTTAAAGAGCCGAGGAACATGCTTTCGAATCACCCAAAGTGCAAGAAAAAGTGCAAACATGTTACACAAAAAAAAACGTGCAGAGAGGATGCGGTCTATCGCAAGCCCCTCTCCGATAGGAGAGAGCCCCCCCCCCAACAAACCTTACCCTTCGGACCAAAAGGTACCTGCGAGGTTCCAGGTTCGATGTCCCTTTTCGCCGAAGCTACTAAGGGACCACAAATGCTCCCGTCATCCCCCTTGGCGTTAGCAAGGTATATGCCCGCAGAGCCGATAACTGTAGGTTCCCGGCCACACACACCTCCCCTAGACCGCCAGTAGGGACACCCAGAAGGGCATCCTGACAAATCCTGTGGACACAACACGCAAAAAGTGACACAGGGAGACAAAAATAAATAAATAAGTGAATGTACTGTACTGACCGGACATAAGTACAGTGGTCCCTCAACATACGATGGTAATTCGTTCCAAACGAGCCATCGTTTGTCGAATCCATCGTATGTTGAGGGATTCGTGCAATGTAAAGTATAGGACGCTGTACTCACCTGTCCCCGCCGCTCGAGATGGTGTCCCCAGGCCTCCACTGGGCTCTCCGCTGTCTTCTCCGGTCCTCTGCTGTCTTCTCCGTTCCTCTGCTTTCTTCCGCAAGGCCTTACTGGGCCTGCGTAGCGACGTCATTATGCTGCTGCGTACGCCATTCCTATTGGATGACGTGCGCAGCAGCGTATTGACGTCATCGGAGAGGGCCGAGAAGACACCGGAAGACCAGCGCTGGACCCGGAGGGCACCCCGGAGCATCGTGGAGGGGTAAGTAATACTTACCGCACCACACGGGGAACATTAAGCTGCTATCCGACAGCAGCTTAAGCATTTGGCGCTGCTGGATAGCACTTAATGCGATGGCCCCGACATAAAAAAGCATTATATGTTGATGCTGACATCAACATGCGATGGCCTCTGAGAGGCCATCGTATGTCGATTTCATCATATGTTGGGGCCATCGTAGGTCGGGGGGTCACTGTACTTATTATCTGTCTGGAAATGTACACAGAAAATCTAGTGCTATCAAAATCTCATCTATGCTCAGCAGAATGTTTTTCAGACTGATATTGACTTGTGGTGAGCATTTTAAAGTCTGACAATTCTGTCAATTTATTTTGTGAATTTGTCTCAGATTATTTTCATTTCAATGGGGAAGGTAAAATCTGCAAAAACAATCTTTACTAAATCCACAACAATATCAGTGTAATTTTACTGTGGGGTTTTCCTGCATGTATTTTGTCTTATGTAAATTTGCTCTAAAGGTTTCTGCTGCAAGTTGGCATTCTTTGACTGGCCTGAATATGTATTTGCTCTTAGTGTTACAACTATGCGATACTACAGAGGCCAACAATTTATTTACTTTTTATTTCTGTTCCTTGTACACCACAAGTTTATACATGTTGAGTAAGAGTGATACTTCTCCTGTATCCAGTTTCATTTTATTCTGTGACCACAAGAGAGCAGTGCAGGGCAGGAAAGCCATGCTGTAGAATAATCGCTTCTTGGCCTTTTGGCTAAGATAAAGGCCCTCATTTACTATTCTAAACCTGACTTGTTTTGTCAGTTTTTTTTGTCGCATCTTTGTCTGCGACATGTCGCAGACATCGTGCGCCAGTCTGCGACACGATGCAACATTTTTTCCCGACTGACCCGATGTGGATTCTCCCAAACCCGAAAAAGGGGCGTAACCCGACATTTCTGAGCTTTCCCACGTATTTATAAAGGTTTCCAACCCGAATTTGTTGAATTGTTGTGGATTTTTTCCTGACAACTCAGAGGAGTTCGAAACCAAAACCAACACCAACAAAACCCACGTGCGACAAACAGGATGCAACATAATAATAAATACCAGGGGAAAAAAGCAGTCGGGTAAGAAAGCAACATAGACTTACAACCCGATTTTCTAAGTAAATGAGGGCCAAAGTGTAGTATCTGTTCTTATCAAGCAGTCTACTGGTAGGAATGTATGGCTGCATGGAGCAGCAGGGGTACCGGGGCATTCTGGGGCTGGTGCCACAGAACCAGCTCAAAGGCTGCTCTGATGTGCTCTGTTTCCTCCAGGTCTGGCCATGAGGTTAGTGGGGGTAGAGCCAAGGTACATTTGTGCCTCGGTGAGTGGTGACCCTGAGGTGCCTAAACTCACTAGATGGACTCCTCACTGAGTGGAAGCACTGCACCATTAACTCTTCACCTTTGGCACTCACCCTTGGTAACCTGGCCTTCTAGCTGGGATCAGGGACATTTTTATAGATCCGGCTGGATGACCAGGCAGTATAAATACACTTATCCACTTTTTTTTTTTTTTGTCACTGTGCCACTTTTATGTGTTTGTTTTGTACACAGGATTTGTCAGGATGCAATAGCCCTTCTGGGTGTCCCTCCTGGCGGTCTAGGGGAGGTGTGTGTGGCCAGTTGGTCCCTCACCTCCCTGCAACCCATGGGCATCTTGGCTTCGGTCGATAGGTCATCAGTATACAGCTCCTTGGCTGATACCTTGGTTAACACCTAGGTTGAAGCCAGGTGCATTTGTGGCCCTTTAGTAGCTTCGGTGAAAAGGGGCATCAAACCTGGACCTTTGCAGGTGCCTTTTGGCCCAGAGGTGAAGGGTAGGTTTGTTGGGGTGCCTCTCTCCTGTTTGAGAAGGGCTTAGCGATAGACCGCATACTTTGCGCATGTTTTTTTAGTGTGACACGTTTGCACTTTTTCTTGCACTTTGGGTGATAGCACGTACCTCGGTTCTTAAAAATAAGATGTCATGTTGCTTTTCTACTGAAGGAAACATCCAAGAAATGTAAAGGTTCCATTGTTATGTGTGACCGTGTGGACTATTATTGTGTGCATTTTCCATAAGAAGAAAAGGTGCAGTACTTGGAAAGAATGGCTCATCCATGAGAGATGTTTTCTCAGGGAGGGAGGGGAAGGAAGTGTAAGTACTGAATCACTTGTTGAGTCATTGGGAACCCCCATCTGCCCAAAAAATATTTCTATTCAATGTAAGGATTTTTTTTTTTTTACTAGTGTGTGTGTGTGTGTGTGTGTGAAAATATTTTGAATGTATGCATCTTAGGGACTGGTTACATGTTTGACAGCTTTCGACAAGTGGCTGTGACTGCATTCCTTGTACGTATTGCTTGTGGCTGGTCTACAGGGCTCTTTGTGCTTTGGTTGCCCCACCATTTGTAGCATTTGGACTACAAGAAAACTGTAATGTTAAAAAGTGGAATTATATACTTAATGTACGTTAAGATAAAATGAGCTATTACAGAGAAAGGGTTGGTATTTTTTTAAGAAGTAGGTCTATGTATTAGTATGATTTTTAAGGAGCTCGATAGATCATGAAGGAGCAAGGGAAACTGCATCAAGGAGAAGCAGGTGATTGTTGAGGAGTTAAAGGAAATCCTAGGAGAAATGTGAAGCATTGCGGGGAGCGGCTGTGACCTGCCTCCTGATAC
The DNA here is from genome assembly GCF_029499605.1 of Hyla sarda. Taxonomy (NCBI): domain Eukaryota; kingdom Metazoa; phylum Chordata; class Amphibia; order Anura; family Hylidae; genus Hyla; species Hyla sarda. Next base: position 287,241,131 of record NC_079190.1, on the reverse strand, counting down.
TGTAGATGCAGGTTTCACATGGAGGCGTTCGGTTCATGATATAAGTACAGCACCTCCCCAGATGTTTTATAAGGTTGTCGTCCTCCCCAAATGGTAGAATCTCAGCTCACAATCTAGCTGCTATCACGTTTGCCTGCAACTGAAACCATAATTATCACCATGATCCTGTTAGTCCTGTTTGTTGCAGGAAAGAGGTGTGGAAAGAGTTAAGAGGGCGGCAGTGGTGTTATGTTCCCAGTGTATGTGTGTGTGTCTTGGTTGACTGCTTTGCTCTGTATAAAGTCCTACCTGCTGTTTTCTATCTGCCCGCTGCCCTTAGGGGGCATTTCATGAATTAAAAAGCTCTACCCCTGTAATGTACACTTGGGTGCACTAGAGGAGTTATTAATGGGGCAAGCATTCCTTTCCCGGCCTGTGATCCCAGCTTTGCAAGGTGAGTGGAGTTCTAGATAATCTTGTGGAGTGGTGCTACTGATTTATGATAGGACTGTGCATGTGCGATCTCTGTATGTTTCGGGATCTATTATTCCCTGGCTTATTGTAGCATAGGCGCTGACATGTAATGTATGTAATTCTGGCATTGAGTAAGCTTTCATTACCGCCTTATATAATGTTGTGACCTTTTGATAATGTGATTATTTTTTTTTATAATATACATGTACATTAGTAAGCATTTTAATATGCTTTTCCTCTGTTATTACTGGCCGGTCCATCTTAGGAACATCTCTCTTCAGTCTTCAGAAACCTGTAGAGGACTGATCCTTAGCGTTTTGTTAGCTGCCGTATGCACAACATAGGTGGTCTTCCTTTACCTTCTAATACTTGAACATTGAACATTTTTAACCCATGGCACAGAATTATTGATATTCAATAAAATGTTGTCTTTTGCATAATCTTGTATTAAGAAAAGAGGTAGTACTTATTGGTAAAGCTTCCTCCTTCCTTAGTTTTACTAATTTGTTGGCTCTTTATTACTTCTGTTTCTAAAAATGATATATTGGTTGCGACTCTTTCTATATTTACATTTTCTTTTTTTTTTTCAGTCTTTACATACATACATACATACATACATACATACTACTACCTGATACCACAGCTTCGGGCTGAAAAATGGCAGTGTTATAAATATGTTTTTATTAGTAAGCAATGAAGTTAAAATGTGCTTCTAAAAAGGTCCACTTATAAGTTATGGTTGTCTAGTGCTCCCTTTCAGAAGCACATTTAAGTATTTATGGCCCATAACTACATTGCATGTGTAAATATCCAGATATGGATGCATACACAGGTTAGGTAAAACCTCAATGCTGATACAAATGCATATTAGTATTGAGTTAAATGTGACTTCTATATGTTGTCTATTTACTGGGGATGATTCTATTTAATAAGCACCTGTCTCGGTTATCAGCAGCGCAATACTCGCGCCTCATGTTCTACACCCAGAAATGACTTGCTTTTCTGGATTTCATAATAATATTATATTCTTCTGTCTGGCTGTTGCAGGGTTAAATCCTTTAATTAAGTGGTGTACACTCCCTTCATTGTGCAATGAATGGTGACAGGCCTCCAAACAAAGGCAGCTGGCTGTGCATTGCCAGCCTACACCATCAAGTGCATGGTGAATTTATTCGTTAAGGCATTTACTTGCTGCAGATATGCCAACCTAGCAAGTCTTACCAGTCACGTATAAGCATTTCTACTAATAATTTTTAGTGCCACTCAATACCCACTGATAGACATGGGCAATCATAAACAGAACATTATACTTTTTCTAAGTGTTAGTCACAGTGGCCCTTGAATACACTTGGCATTAAGGAACCAAGAATTCATAACTCAAGTGAGCAGATTCTCTGCAGAGCATTGCATTACATATAAAAGTACATCTTTTTTTAAAATAAATTGTATTTAAACCCTTTAAAGAAAGCTATGTCTGTTCACCCACACTAAACCCAATACACTGGGATATAGTGTGGGTTAACAGGGGTCCAACAGGGGCTGGAAGGGTGTGTCCGTCTCCGCATGACGCGACAGCTGACATGCCCCTTCCATGTATCCCATAGATACATGGAGGGGCGTGCTGCCGCGGCTTTCTGCTGGGGACGACACAACCCTTTCTGTAGACTGCCGTGTCCCTGTAAAGGAGATTGCAGGGGGCCCCAGTGGTTGGACCCCCGCAATCTAGAACTTGTTACTACAGTTCTCCTTTAAGTAAGTGACCCCTCGTTGGACTCCTGTTCACCCACACTATAACCCAGTGTATTGGGTTTAGTGTGGGTAAGCAGGCTGACAAAGTGTACAAAGAACTTCATGTTCCTTTTTACAAACTTGTCACGTCACAAAAAACTGTTTTAATGGGGTACTCCGGAGGAAAACAAATGTTTCCAAATCAACTGGTGCTAGAAAGTTTAAACAGATCTGTAAATTATTGCTATTTAAAAATCCTACCCTTCCGGTACTTATCAGCTGCTGTATGCTTCACAGGAAGCTGTGCCATATAATTCCCCTGTGACATAATATTCCCCCCTCTGATGCCCCCTGTGCCATTATTTTCCCTCCCCTACCCCCTGTGCCATTATATTTTAGCCCCCTCCCCCTGTGCCATTATATTTCAGCCCCCCTCCCGTGCCATGATATTTCACCCCTCCCCCCTCATGAGCCCCATAATTTACTCATTCACCAAACCCCCCTCCCCCTCTGATCCCCTGCTATTACCTGTCCTCCGTCCCATGTGCGCTCCGGCAGGCTCAGGGGCTCCGGGATTTTGTTGCTGAACCGCATCCTTGGTCCTGACTGAGGTGCGTGCGATGAGTAACGTCATCGCACGCGCCTATGCCTGGATGCGGTCGTCCTGCGTGGCTCGCTATAGACTGCAGCATACAGCTGTAGTCTATAGGAGTTTAGTGACGGCCCCGTTATATGTGAATTCCTCAGGTATTTAGCCATGCTTGCCCGGAGCAGGGCTAAATGTCTGAAGAATTCACCTGCCTGGCTCCCGGAACTGCATGTCCCGGGTGTCGGACGATACAATTTCCACATCCCTGAGTGTGTGTGTATATGTATATATATATATATATATATATATATATATATATATATATATATATATATATATATATATATATTCTATATATACTATCTCTCTAGGCAAGGTTCACATATGCACTTGAGGCTCTGTTCGGGATTTCATTCAACAGCAAAAAACATAGTTGGCTGGTCCGCTGTATGCCAGACATCTTCAAAGTGTGACGGACCCTATTGACTTTTAATGGAGCCTGTCAAGAACACATTGACTGTTTTGGCAGATAACAACCATTTGGCCCATCTAGTCTGCTCCATATTTTGTATGCTATAATTAGCCCTTGGCCATATCTTATATGAAGGATAGCCTTATGCATATCCCGATCTTATATGAACGATAGCCTTATGCCTATCCCATGCATGCTTAAACTTCTTCACTGTACTTGAAGCTACCACTTCTGCCGGAAGGCTATTCCATGCATCCACTACTCTCTCAGTAAAGTAATACTTCCTGATATTGCTGCATAAACCTTTGCCCCTCTAATTTAAAACTGTCTCTTAGTAGTTTTTCTTTTAAATATAGTCTCCTCCTTTTACGTGTTGATTCCCTTTATGTATTTAAAAGTTTCTATCATATCCCCTCTGTCTCTTCTTTCTTCCAAGCTATACATGTTAATGTCCTTTTAACCTTTCCTGGTAAGTTTTATCCTGCAATCCATGTACTAGTTTAGTAGCTCTTCTCTGAACTCTCTTCAAAGTATCTATATCCTTCTGGAGATACGGTCTCCAATACTTCACACAATACTCAAAGTGAGGTCTCACCAGTGTTCTGTACAGCGGCATGAGCACTTCTCTCTTTCTACTGCTTATACCTCTCCCTATACATCCAAGCATTCTGCTAGCATTTCTGCTGCTCTAGGACATTGTCTGTCTGCCTACAAATTAGCCCTCATACATCCACGTAGGGCAGGTATGTGCAGAGCATTGCATCGGTCAGTGACTTAGGGCCTCTGAATCTGCAGTCACTGCTATTTACATCTGTACATACACTAGAGTGCAATGCTCTGTACATACCCCCCCCCCCCCCCCCCACCAATGTATAGGAATGTACTACACACACCTCTATACATGGGGAGTATGTATGGAGCATTGCACTCTAGTGTATCTACATTCCTATGTTAGCGGGAGCGGGCGGGATTGGTCAAAAAAGTCACCGGTAGTAGGATTGAAAAACCAGTCCAGTGCAAGGTTCTACATAGTAGCCCCCTGAGGAAGAAGTGAAAGTGCACTTGGGGTTCGGGACAATACCTACATATACAGCGTGGATGAGTTACAGGAACTTCATGTATGAGCTGGTACATACACGGCACTTTTCCATATACCGCAATACTGGTCGGGCCCCGCCGCACCAACCCCCCTGCCCCCCCCCCCCCCCTCCCTGAATGAATTATCAGTCGCATCGCTCTGTCCCCGCTCTGACTAATCAAATGTTACCCGCAGGCGCTGCTTCTCCTCCTGTGAGCGCTGCACATCCTCCCCACGTCGGGAAATGATTTGTGAGCCGCGGGCGCAGGACTTCTGTTCTGTTTGGAGAACGGAAGCTGTCACCTCCCCCTGCAAGCACTGAAAGCCAGATAGCCGCGGACGCTGCAGAGCTTCTGATCCCCGTCCCATCTGATCAGAACAGAAGCCCTGCTTCTGTTCTGATCAGAAGGGACGGGGATCAGAAGCTCTGCAGTGCCCGCAGCTCACTGGCTTTCAGTGCTTGCAGGGGGAGGTGACAGCTTCCATTCTCCAAATGAATCTTTTCCCGACATGGGGAGGATGTGCAGTGCTCACAGGAGGAGCAGCAGAGCAGCTCCTGCGGGTAACATATGATTAGTCTACTGATGTGGGGACAGTGCGCTACGGCTGATAATTCATTCGGGGTTGGGGAAACAGAGCAGCGCCCGCGGGTCATATATGATTAGTTACTCAGCCCGGGGGGGTTGGAAATAAGTGAAAAAAATAGTTAAATACTGTGAAATTGATATAATTTGGAAAAATACTGTGCTATCCTTTTTTTATCCAGCACTAACAAGACCTTGTTCTAAATATACTCTATTTACTATTACACTATACCGTTGTCTGTCCCTCCAGCCACTGCCTAATCCATTCAACAATTTGGGAGCCAGACGTACTGATAAGTCTTCTATGTGGGACAGTGTCAAAAGTCTTACTAAAATCCAGTATGGTTAATTTGACTGGCCTTTTTTTGTCTGGTTGTTTAGACAAATTTTGTGACGGACGCCCTGCACTAAGAGCATAAAAACCCCCTTCCCTAATAAAAAAAAAAAAAAAATTAAAAATGACCCTCATTTTCCCATTTTACAGAAAAAAGGAAAAAAAATTAACATATTTGGTATTGCCACATGGGTAAATGTCGAAACTATTAAAATATAATGTTTATGATCCCGCACGGTAAACGTAAAAAGATATCAAACACCAAAAATACAGAAAAAATTGTACAGATAAAAACTAAAGATCAAGGCACAAATGTATGAGCCCTCATACATCCCTGTATGTGGAAAAATAATATTTTAGGGGTCAGAAAAGGTAAATTTTATGCATATGAATTTTGTTTAAAAAAATCTGCATTTTTTTAAAAAACTGTACAATAATAGAAAAACTATATAAATTGGGTATCGTTTTTATCACATTGATCTACACAATAAAGATAATGGCCCAGATTTATCAAACTGTAAGAGAAAAAGTTTAGTGATTTTCCCATAGCAACCAATCACAGCTCAGCTTTCACTTTACTGTGATTGGTTGCTATGGAAAAATCTCTCCACTTTTTCTCTCAAACAGTTCGATAAATTTGGGCCAATGTATCATTTTTACCATAAACTACACTGCGTAAAAAAATGTATGTACGCTCCATGAGAGAAGGAAACTAATGTATATGTTTGCGCTCCTTTTTCTTTGCTATGGGGCCTTGGGGATTGTTTGTATGTCCCTTCCTGCACATAAATGTTAGAGTGCACTAGCTGACTACTTGAGGTCACTTTAAGTGAATGGACCCGCTGTTGTCAAGTTCAGTATAGTCTGCATCTGTTATTAAAGGAAATCTATCATTAGTTTCACCTACACTAACCTGTCGGTACAGACAGGTAGTGCAGGTGACACTGATGACAACACTTACCTGATCCCGCTCCATGCTGCGGTCTCTGGCTATCCTCTTCGGTATCTTTCGCTTTGGGCCCGACTTGTAGTATGGGCGGAGCATAGTGACGACACTAAGCTGTGTCCATGCTCCAAGTCAGGCCTGGAGTGAAAGATACCGAAGAGGATAGCCAGAGAACCGCAGCATGGAGCGGGATCAGGTAAGTATCACTATCATTAGTGTCACCTGTACTGACTGGTTAGTGCAGATGAAACTGATGACAGATTTCCTTTAAGGGGATACTGACATACAGCATTAATGCAGTCTGAACCTAGCCTTAGAACTCTTTTATGCTATTCTCAGTTTTTTCTGCTTGGACATATGGGGGAGATTTATCAAAACCTGTGCAGAGGAAAAGTTGCCCAGTTTCCTGTAGCAACCAATCATCTTGCCTCTTTCATTTCTAAGAAGGCCTGTGAAAAATAAAAGAAGCAATCTGATTGGTTGCTATGGGCAACTGGACAACTTTTCCTCTGCACAGGTTTTGATCAATCTCCCCCATGAGGTCCAATAGGGACCGCTTTTATGTACTCTAACTGGATGTAACTAGATATCATTCTTCACAAAAAAAAATATATATGAATCCTTCCTTATGAAAATAGGGATACCCATTTATAGTAATTTAAAATACATTTATCCAAAGTGAAGCACTACTTGGTGATACATTGTACACGTAGAGTAAAGGTCAGCTATCTTTTTATCTCTTTCCAGCAGAGGATGGGGATCCTACAGTGTTGCCCCCACCTCCTCCGACTCCACCTACCAAAAGGAAGAGCAAGTTTTCTGGGATAGGAAAGTTCTTCAAACCTTGGAAATGGAGGAAGAGGAAAAGTAGTGATACTTTCCGTGAGACTTCCGAAGGTAATTGTAAATATAATTGTGGATATGTTGAGTTGGGAACTGTTATTTCAATGATTTTACTTTTTTTTTTTTATAGGTTATGATAATTTAAAGTCATATGCCCAGATTTATCAAACTGTGAGAGAAAAAGTGGAGAGATTTTTCCACAGCAGCCAATCACAGCTCAGGTAACGAGCTCTGGTAAAGTGAAAGCTGAGCTGTGATTGGTTGCTGTCGAAAAATCACGCCAGTTTTCTTGTCACACAGTTTGATAAATCTGGGCCATAGAGTTTTCGTAGAATATGCCTTTAACTTCATGATTAATTTGAGACTGCACCAGTATCTAAAATAAGAGTAGCACTTTCTCGGTATGAAACATGCAAGGGCAGGAGGAGTAGTACTGTATCTGGGGTTTTTTGTTTGCATTCCTTGTGGGGTGGCTGGTGTTTCTTAATTTCATAATTTCTACCACTGTTTTACTTTTTTCAAAAGTGCTGGAAAGAAAGATTTCTATGAGAAAGCCCAGAGAAGAGCTAATAAAGAGAGGTGTCCTAGTGGAGGTGCCTGAAGTACCTGAAGGCAAGTATAGCATTTATCCATTGTTGTGTTTTTATAGCATACAGACAGCAAACAGACTTTCAATGAAATTAATCCTATTTTTTATGTACTTGAGATTCTGTACCCCACTAGGCACTATGGCCCAGATCAAACTGTGTAAGAGAAAAATTTTTTTTTCCCAAAGCAACCAATCACAGCTCAGCTAACAAGCTCTGGTAAAGTGAAACCTGAACTGTGATTGGTTGCTTTGGAAAAATCACTCTATTTTTTTTATCACACAGTTTGATAAATCTGGGCCTATGGGTACAGCACTGTAAAACATGTCAGTGCTATTAAAGTAAAAGGGAACAAGAAAAATGCTGCACAGATTTCTAATCCATTCTTTGCATCCGTTAGATCCTCCTGTGAAGTCAGAGTCTCCTCGTTTAAGAAATGGCCACATGAGCCACGGTCCCACAGAATCACAAGATGATGACAAAAGTATAAAGGGGAACAGCCGGCCAGGTAGTAAAGTTGCTGTTTTGTTTGTTTTGTGAGTGTGCGGGTGTTTGCATTTATTTATTTTTGTAGATCTAAGTAAACCCCACTTTTTTTTTAATAGAGTCAACTGGACCACGTCCTGTTTCTCAGTTGGAACATGCACAGGAAGTCCTACAGGAATCTTCAAAGCAGCCACTTGCCTTACGGGAATCCTCAAAGTTGCCGCTTTTTCCTCCTAAAAGACCACTTTCTACTTCAACATCCATGACTCAGAATCACAGTGAGAGCCAACGACCAGAACAGCCCCAATCTGGGACACGTTTGCCGAACTCTACTCCTTCACCTGCACCTAGAACCGTGCTTCCACCATCAGCACCTAAGCAACCACCTATTCCTCCTCCTAAGCCCCAGAACCGCAACAGCAACCCTTTAATGGGTAAGAAAAATATATTTTGTTAGGCTCCTGGTTTCTTATAAATGATTTAGTGCAGTTCCCTATTAAAGGGGTTTTTTCATCTTCCTCTTCCGGCTTTCTAGCTCCTCCTGCCTGTTTGCAGCAGCCAGAGATGGTCTGGAATGCTAAAAGCAGCCGAAGCAGGGAAGTTACTCAATTTGCTTAACTCCTATGTCTAAGTCTGTTTTCAGCTTTCTTAACCAAATCCAGCCTCTAACAGGCCGAAGAAGCTGGAAAAGTTGGAAGTAAGGAGATGGGGACTACCCCTTGAAAGTTCAAAGCTTTAGTATAGACCACGGTCACTCCACATGCTTATCAGCATACTGATTTATGACTTCAGTTGACATGATTACATTTGACATGCTTCCGGTTTGGTGGTGTGTCGTTACACACCTATTCACCAATCAGCAACCAAAGCAGTGTCCAGCCTCAGCCACTGATTGGCTGAGCAGGAGTTTGACATCATGTCCCTGAACACAGAGGCGCTAGACACAGGAGCTACATTAAACCGGCAGCACTGTGGGAAAGAGCAAGGTGAGAAACAGTTTCTCTTTTGGCTTCCATCAACTTGACTTTGTTTATGTGTAAGTCTGAGGGACCAAACAAATATTTTAAAGTAGGCCTGCACAACCTGGAATAATTTAAGCTGTAATTTCAAGGAAGGTATTATACTAGGACCTTTCTTGACATAAAAGTACACGTAACGGCGCTGAGACTGAGCCTGCAGCGGGGGCGGGGATAGTGGCAGCCCATCCACCTTCTGCGGCTGTCGCCATCCATGCCCGGCCACTGTCCCCCATCCAGCTCTGAGGTGCCTTAAATTACAGCTCCAAGGTTAGAGCAGCTGCCTAACTGAGCCGTGTGATAAGCTGACCTCCTTATGCTGGGCTTCTAGTACCTATGCCAGGTGTGGGAGGAGGGCATGGAGCTAGAGATCATCTGCCTCCCCCACTTCAGTGCAGGTACAGGAGCTCTGCTTCTAATCAGTTGGTTCCACATGGAGCATAGTTGTCAGTGATGGAGCTAGCATGCAAACATTGTGGGCAGTACTATTATGATTATATGGACAAAGCAGTGTGTCTGAAACAAGGAGCTGCGAAAGACAGACGAGGAGCTTAATCAGCAACAGCTACTTCTTACGTCACCACGTACTTTGTTAGGCTGCATAATATTATGCGGGGACAGGGTACGTAAAGCGCAAGTTCAGCGTTGCTTCCACCTGATCTGCTAAGTTTGGTGTAGAGAGACTCTTCACATGCTTGATGGTACAGTTGCTGGGACAACCCTACCAATGCTCAGCAAGTTCTATACAAGCCAGCGTGTAGCTTCTCTGCATGCCAAACTTTGCAAAACAGGCTGAAGAGCAACATTGGACAGGCACTTAAATCTAGAGAAAATGGCCCTGATTTATCAAACTGTGCGAGAGAAAAAGTGGAGGGATTTTCCCACAGCAACCAATCACAGCTCATTTTTCATTTTACTAGAGCTCGTTAGCTGAGCTGTGATGGGTTGCTGGGGGAAAATCCCTACACTTTTTCTCTCACATAGTTTGATAAATCTGGGCAAATGTGTTTTCTGATTCTGGCCCACACAGCCGTGCAGTCAGTGAGTGCTGCCATACAGCCGTGCAGTCAGTGAGTGCTGCCGTACAGCCGTGCAGTCAGTGAGTGCTGCCGTACAGCCGTGCAGTCAGTGAGTGCTGCCGTACAGCCGTGCAGTCAGTGAGTGCTGCCGTACAGCCGTGCAGTCAGTGAGTGCTGCCGTACAGCCGTGCAGTCAGTGAGTGCTGCCGTACAGCCAGTGAGTGCTGCCGTACAGCCAGTGAGTGCTGCCGTACAGCCGTGCAGTCAGTGAGTGCTGCCGTACAGCCGTGCAGTCAGTGAGTGCTGCCGTACAGCCGTGCAGTCAGTGAGTGCTGCCGTACAGCCGTGCAGTCAGTGAGTGCTGCCGTACAGCCGTGCAGTCAGTGAGTGCTGCCGTACAGCCGTGCAGTCAGTGAGTGCTGCCGTACAGCCGTGCAGTCAGTGAGTGCTGCCGTACAGCCGTGCAGGCAGTGAGTGCTGCCGTACAGCCGTGCAGGCAGTGAGTGCTGCCGCGCAGGCAGTGAGTGCTGCCGCGCAGGCAGTGAGTGCTGCCGCGCAGGCAGTGAGTGCTGCCGCGCAGGCAGTGAGTGCTGCCGCGCAGGCAGTGAGTGCTGCCGCGCAGGCAGTGAGTGCTGCCGCGCAGGCAGTGAGTGCTGCCGCGCAGGCAGTGAGTGCTGCCGCGCAGGCAGTGAGTGCTGCCGCGCAGGCAGTGAGTGCTGCCGCGCAGGCAGTGAGTGCTGCCGCGCAGGCAGTGAGTGCTGCCGCGCAGGCAGTGAGTGCTGCCGCGCAGGCAGTGAGTGCTGCCGCGCAGGCAGTGAGTGCTGCCGCGCAGGCAGTGAGTGCTGCCGCGCAGGCAGTGAGTGCTGCCGCGCAGGCAGTGAGTGCTGCCGCGCAGGCAGTGAGTGCTGCCGCGCAGGCAGTGAGTGCTGCCGCGCAGGCAGTGAGTGCTGCCGCGCAGGCAGTGAGTGCTGCCATACACCACTCTTTAAAGTGAAACCAAACCTAATTTTACTTTGTGATATTAGTGAATTGGGAAAAGGTGAAACCATTTTCTAAACATATTAACAGTTTGACACTTCTTTATTTATATCCCCTTGGTTATAATATATTCTTTCATAAGTCTAGTCTCACTCTATATCATCTGTGCCCACAATCCATGTCCCTAGTATGTACTAATCTGGTAACATGGTAGCTGCACTTCGCCCTGAGTCTCCTTTGCTGGGTCTTTTCATCCAATCACTGCAGGTTGCTCTGTTACTCCCTTCTCTCTGTTTTCAGACTGGAGTCTGATAGACAGGACAGGAGTGAGCATAGAGGAGTGCTAGTCCCACCCTCACTTATTGGACTTTGTCCATGCCTGTGCTTCAGCTGGGACAAAGATGATGATGCTGCAGCTGGATGTGATTATGTTTTGAATGGTATGAGGACCCCTAGTGGTCTTTTTTTATTTTATTTAATTTTTTTAAAGCCATGATTTCTATAAAAGGGTTACTGTTTTGTCAAGATGTAAAACAAAAAAAAGGTTTTTGATCCTGACAGTGCTCATTTAAAGTGTTATGCTTCTTGTCCTGTGACCTTAAGTGAAATAACTGTAATATTTATTTTAGCGGAGCTGTGCCAGGCACTAGGTGGAACCACACTTACTCCTGTTGGGTCTCGTCCCTCTCCACCACTTCCTTCCAAACGAGGACTTCCACCATCTACAGATCCTGTGAGCAACAAAGATAAAGCATTCCGACCTGTTTCACTGCCCTCTAACCTTGTAAATGAAGTTTCAGGACATTCCCCACCATCTCCAAAACTTCCTCCTCAAACTCCCACATTGCCGCCTTTGCCCCCACAAAATCCCCCTCCAACAGAAATACCTCAACCTAGCACAGAAGAAAAAGGAGAGATGCCACCAAGTGTGCCTATACTGCCACTTCACATCCGCATTCAGCAGGCTCTCAACAGTCCACAGCCAGTGCCCACATTGGATAATTCTCAGCGGGCACACTCCCTTTTGTTTGTTTCCAATGAAGTGGGGTCGGGTGAGGAGAGAACTCGCGTGAGATCCTTGCCTGTCACTATAGAACTTCTTAAAGTGTGAGTTTTTAATCATCCCTATCACTTTGCTATTTTCTTTACAACATTTATTTGCTTACATCATTAGAATGATGGTTCCACTGTGGTTCCGATCACAGAGAGTTATGGCATGTCACTAGCATATACCATCACTTTCGATTAGTTCAGCTGAGCTGAAAACCCCCTTAAATTAAATGACCACCAATCAACAGGGGGTTTATATGTTGGATGCACAATGTTCAGATGTTGACGATTTGGTTGCACTTTAGGAAAATGGTTATCCAAGTTCTATCTTGTTTTTCCTGTTATGTTAATATTTCTTTTTTTTCTTTCCAGGCCTGATGATGACGATGATGAAGAAGTGAGCCTTGGGGAGGAGGAGTTCTCTCCAGAAGGAGAACATTCTCATCCTTCTAGGGTCTATATTGGTGATGTTCCTGTTGTTAGTGTAATACCAAGCTACATTCCCCCATGCCTTCAGGAAGAAGAGGAGGAGGAGGATGAAGATGAAGGTGTTAGTGATAGTGATTCAGAGGGCCCCATACTGTACAAAGAGGAAGAGGAAGATGAAGAAGATGATGATTCAACAACAAGTAAGTTTAAAACAGTAAACATTTTTAGCATTAATAGGATTTATGATTATTTGATATTTTGGATTATCAAAGAGACATCAAAAACATATCTCATAAAGGGTAGAGATTTCACGAGGATTTTGTGTTCTTCTCTCCGTAGTTGGAGCAGATGTGTAATATTTTAAAGGGGTTATCTGGACAAAGTTGTTTTTTAAAATGATGCCCAGGGAGGTGGAAAAAACAAAACCACACACTGACCTTCCTCACTACCCTGCCAGTGCCAGATTCATATAGCTACAGCAGGCTTCTGGGTATGTTGACGTGACATCAGACACAGCATTGTCCCATCTCTGCCATTGATTGGCTGAGCAGACCTGTGATCTGTGACTTCCACAAACTCGGAAGCCTGGCTCCAGAGCTGAATGAACCTGGTGCTGACAGGGGAGTGCATGAGGTAAGTGTGTTTTCTTTTTCCACACCCCACTTGGCACCATTATAATAATGAAAAAACTTGCCTGGACAACCTCTTTTTAACCTGTGCTGCATTTTGTATGGTATTTAAAATTGTACGACACAAATATGGGGGAGACATAGTGTCCCAATATTACTAAAACTCTCTCATTCTTAGTGTATGATGCTGATTGATAAATCTGATGTATAACAAGTTATGTAAGGCAGTTCTTTTGGCTCAGGTTGCACTAGAACTGTGGGGCATTTGCAAAAGTAAATCTGGGTATGTAGGTCTGTGTTTTTGTTTTTTATGCCTATGCATTTGCTATATGATATCAAGTAACATTTCTGTGTCTAGGTGCCCTGGCCAGTAAAGTGAAAAGAAAAGATACTTTGGCCATGAAGTTAGGTGGAAAGTCAGGTCCTCAGGAGCAAGGCATGGAGTTACCTCACCGCAGTCGTGAAGAATGGAATCAAATACGGGAGCAGATTGGTTCACAGCTAAACCGGAGATTGAGCCAGAGACCTTCAGCGGAGGAGCTGGAGCAGAGGAATATTTTACAACGTAAGAATAGAGTTTGAATAGTATATGTTCCTGAGAGAAAACAGGAGAGAATGAGTGTAGATAAATAAGGAATGGAGCAGAACAATGCTGATTTAGTGTGCAGGCTTGCACAAGTGGCTGCATATTTACAGCATTGTTTCACTGGGTTCAGCAGGAACACAGCATTTCCTGCTCACAGCAGAATCTGGGGGAGTATGCTCAAGGCTCCTACACACTTGCTGCTTTTATTTTTCATTATCAGTCTTCAAATCACTAAGAAAAAGAAGGGACTGACTGCAATAACAGAACACTTTTCAGTTCATGTAAATTACAAAATGCCTTTGTTGGGTAATTGCCTTAATGTTGAGCTTCTTAAGATGAGGTAAAACAAAAAAAAACAGTAGCAAGTAGATGATAGAAGGGATGGATAAAGTTAAACCGTATCTAAACAATCCAGATGTGGGATGGTAGGGGTTTATAAAAAAAATACACATTCCAGAGTCTTTAATAATATTGGATGAAATTCTTGTATATATTTTACTTGTAGTAAAGAATGAAGCTGACCGACTTGCAGAGAGACGGGAAATAAAGAGGCGACTGACCCGCAAGGTATTTGCCTACAAAATAATTTCGAACACTTGTCATTTAACATCCTTTACTTTTGGAGAATAATTCGGTTATGGTTACATGAAAGCATTCTATTTTAGGACAGTCTATTTTTTAATCCAGAACTCCTTAACACTGTACTGCCACCTACTTTCATGTTTGTAGGAAAAAAAAAGCTGCATTACATATTAATTTCTGCACTTGTTTGCTTTGTGCTTTTTCCACATGTTGACCTATATATGTTCTATAGTATTGCTTTTTATGTTTTAATAATTTATTGTATACAGTGCCTTGCCTAAGTATTCACAAACTGGAATCTAAATAGACTTAAAGAATACCTATCATATCATGTAACCACCTACAAAGTTAAATGTTACTCAGTACCTACTCCTGATCATGAACCTTTTTGTTATGTGTATAGCACCTATATTTCTCTCACAAATACCTTCTATCTGCTCACTTGGTTTATCATACTATTTTTTGCAGGGGTTGTCTCCCTTACTTTGCATGACTCCTCTTCCTCCCTGAGTATGCTGTGCTGGGTCTCTTCATCCAATCACTGCAGGCTACTCTGTAACCCCCTCCTCTCTGTTTTCATGCTGCAGCCTGATAGGACAGAAATGAACACAGAGCTCTCTCCATACGGCGTACAGAGAGATTTCTGGCCATTGTTACTGCGCATGCGCCGGTCTCTCGCTACACCCGGGAGTCGGGAGTAGCAAAGTTTCAGCGAGCGGGTGAAAGCTTTAGGCGCATACACTCTGCAGACAGAGTGCTGCACTCATGAGACTCTGCGTCACTAGGACGTTGAGTTGAAGGCAATAATTATGCCAAGTAAGGGGGCGAGCTTAGGACGCATCAGAGGCAGACAGCCAGCGGGGGCCCCGCCTTGAAGCGCGATGCTGGGGACAAACAACGGAACTTTACCGGGGTATAACTTGGCGGCATTTGGAGGGAGAATAGTAAGTGACCACTCATTGGATTCCTGTTCCCTCCATACTAACCCAGTGTCTTGGGTTTTGTGTGGGTGAACTTAGTGACAGTTTTTTCCTTTTTAATGTCTTGCCAAGATGTACAACAAATAAAGTTTTGGAATTTGACAGTGCTCATTTAAATAGATTTTGTGGCTTGCTTACAACAATGGCTTTCTTTTTGCCACTCTTCCATAGAGGCCAGATTTGTGGAGTACATGTCTAATAGTTGTCCTGTGCATTCTCCCACCTAAGCTGTATATCTTTGCAGCTTGTCCAGACTTACCATAGGTCTCTTTATTGCTTTTCTGATTGGGTGGATGACGTTTTATTGGTAGGTTTGCATTTGTGCCAAATTCTTTTTATTTTCTGATGATAGATTTTATGGTGACCTGTTTGGTGAGCTCCTTGGTCTTTATGCTGCTGTAACAAACTCTGAGGCCTTTATAGAACAGGTGTATTTGTACTCAGATTAAATTGCAGATGGTTGAATTCTATTTACGAATTATGTGACTTGCAAATGTAACCTATGAAGGCAATTGGTGGCACCAGATTTTTGTTTAGGAGTTTCACAGTAAAGGGGGTGAATACATATGCACTCAACACTTTTCAGGTATCTGTTTGTAAATCATTTTGAAATCCTTGTAATATTCCCCTCCTCTTCCGAATGGATAACTATTTTGTGTTGATCCATTACATAAAATCACAATGAAATAAATTTGAATCTGTAGTTCTCAGTAACATGAGGACAAAATGTAAAAAAAAAAATTGTCCAAGGGGGTGAATACTTATGCAAGGCAGTATAGGTTTGCTTTCCTTAATAAAAAGGCTAGTGTTGCGGATGGTATAATATAGCTTTTAATAGTTTGCTATTTTAAGACTTTCCTTTCCTTTCTCTTCGGTTTATAGCTTAGTCAAAGACCTACAGTGGCTGAGTTATTGGAACGGAAGATTCTCCGATTTAATGAGTATGTGGAGGTGACAGATGCTCATGACTATGACAGAAGAGCTGATAAGCCCTGGACTAAGCTCACCCCTGCTGACAAGGTAAGGACCATCTCCTCTAGTGTATAATTATATATGTAAATTGGCAAATTATATATTGGGGATGTCCCGATAACGATACTAGTATCGGTATCAGGGCCGATACTAGCCATTTCCATGGTATCGGGGACTCCCATCCGCATCATGGCGTTCCATGAAGGAGCATGTGACACACACGTCACTCCTCCTCCTCCACTGCGCCCAGCGTAACGCTACTGAGGAAGCAGAGTGTTGTGTATGTCACATGCACCTCCATAGGGCGTCATGATGCGGACGGGTGAATGCGGCAGCACCCGACAGAAGACTGCTGCAGGGGAGCTGTCTACAAAGGTGGGGGTTGTGGTTTACAGGGGCATGCTACTAATGTCTAAAGGGGGGCCTGCTGTCTACAGGGGGGGCTACGGTCCACAGAGGGGCTGCTACTAACATCTGCAGGGGGGCTGCGGTCTACAGGGGGACCTCCTACTAATGTCTAAAGGGGGATGGGCCCTGCTGTCTAAAGGCGGGGCTTGTTGTCTACATGGGGGGGGGTGTTGCTGTTTACAAGGGGTACTACGGTCTACAGGGGGCTGCTACTAATGTCTACTGGAGGGGGCACTGTCTACAAGGGGGGGCTGCGTTCTACAGGGGGCTGCTGCTAATGTCTGCAAGGGTATACTACCTACTATTATAGGCAATCTTACAGCAGAGTCACCTGCACAAACTTGAATTTATAGGTAGATAGTACAGGTGACCCGGTTTCTACCGCTGCTTACCATGTGAACAGCGGTCATCGGTCTCGCTGCCAATGCAAATTCCCTGTTCTGCCCAATGAAGAAGAGCGAAATTTTTGCTCATACTACAGCAGCCGCCTCCATTTACACAACAATGACCCACACATAAGCATGGTAAGCAGCGCCAGAAACCGGGTCACCCTGGTGTCAGATTCCCTTTAAAATAAAAGTTCCCGTAATTGGTATCGGCGAGTACTAGAATTAAAGTATCGGTACTCGTACTTAAAAAAAAAAAAAATTATAATTATATATATATATTGGTTGCTATTACTGTAAAGTGCTACTTGGTGAATATTAGTGTGAATAATATTGCATGATGTAATAGTCTGCAGCTTAGATACTTTCTACTTCTGGTCATGGTGGTCAATAGTTTAGCTTCTTAGTCATGTGAGTGAACATGAAATTTTAGCATCTAAAATGTCTACTCTGAACCTCAATACTTTATTATAACATTTTATTTAAAAAAATGGGTGATGGGATGAACACAAAACACTTTATTTACACAATTTTTACAGTGTTTGTTATAGAGGATATATTGTATGATAACTTAATAGTTCAGGTCTTTCTATTGATACCAATTGCTTTTTGATTTTTTTATGGACTTGACAGACAAAAATAATATAACCCCTTTTCCTCTTTCATTGTACAAGTAAAGAACATGATAGAGCTAGAGGCCATTGTTGGGCCTTCAATTGTCATAGCTACGCAGTGGAAGACCTTGTCACACGAGGGCAGATACCATGGTCATTATCAAATGTGGCATATAAGGATTTAAAAGGCAGGGATCAGAGTCTGCAACATGCGAGTGCTGTACATGTTCGGCATTTTGCATTAAAGGGGTTCTCTGGTGCTTAGACATCTTATCCCCTATCCAATGGATAGGGGATAAGATTCCTGATCGTGGGAGTCCCACCGCTGGGGACCCCTGGGATCTTGAACGCGGCACCCTGTTTGTAATCAGTCCCCATAGCGTGTTCGCTCAGAGACTGATTACCGGCGACCACAGGGCGGGCGGCGTGTGACGTCACGCCCACGCCCCGGTGTGACGTCACGCTCCGCCCCTCAATGCAAACCTACGGGAGGGGGCGTAACAGCTATCACGCCCCCTCCCGTAGGCTTGCATTGAGGGGTGGAGCGTAACGTCACACGGGGGTGCAGGCGTGACGTCACACGCAGCCCGCCCTGTGGTCGCCGGTAATCGGTCCCGGAGCGAACATGCTCCGGGGACTGATTACAAACAGGGTGCCGCGTGCAAGATCCCAGGGGTCCCCAGCGGCGGGACTCCCGCGATCAGGCATCTTAAGATAAGATGTCTAAGCACCGGAGAACCCCTTTAAACATCTTCCTGCTGCATGTAAACATAGTGCACAGGGTGTTGAGCAAAGGTTAAAATGTTCCTCCATTTTGTAAGTAATCTATATTAGTGGAAAGGAAGGATTGTCCGGCACCAGGTATGCTCTAAAAGATTGCTTTTTATTCATGCCATAGCAAGGAAACAGACATCACAGGACTGTAGTAAGCTGACGCGTTTCGCTCTCTCTTGAGCTTAAACGTAGACTAAGTTCAACAGACCAACATGCAAATTTAAAATAGAGACTCAATGGTCACATGATAAAATACCTGACATAGGTAGCAATTGTAAAAACCCGGCATGGATATCATCTGTTAGTATTACAGAATGGACTGGATCCTTCCACTAGTGCGTTTTTTACTGTGTGTTTATCCTATGAGTGTGAATATGCTCTAAACATTGTGCAAAGATGGACAGGTATATACATACAACTACATGCACATAGTAGATTACTGTATGTTGATATCGTACATGTACAGGTCAATAGTAGAATGGAATAATCAACCTCATTGACTAAATAACTCGGGGACCTGCGTACATGTATGTATATATTAAAACTACATGCATATAATAGATTACGGCATGTTGATATCACACATGCACAGGTAAATAATAGAATAGAATAAGCAACCTCATTGTCTGTATAGCTCGGAGACCTACATGCATGTATATATATACTAAAAGATTATATATATGCCATGAATTAATAGATGTACATAAAAAAATGATACAATGCACAATTTACTCTGTTTTAGTTTACATATATATCCATTACGTATTAATACTATAACTTTCAGTAAACACACTCTAATAGGTATCAAAACACACTAGGCGGAATCACCCTCCTGACACTCGTACCAAAAAAATAATAATAATTTTTTGGACATCTCCCTATCCAGCAGAGGGTCTAAGATTGTTGTCGTCCCCTACAGAAAGGAGATGGCAACAAATTCAGTCCTTATGGCATCCTCCTGCCACCCAAAGCATGTGGTCCAGAATATTCCCTTTGGGGAGATGTGCAGGACCAAGAGGAACTACTCTGACCCTGTACAATGGGAAGAAGAGATAGGAGAGCTTAAAAGTAGATTTGCCAGAAGAGGCTATACAGAGGACTGTCTTAACAAGGCTCAGGAAAGAGTAGAAGGCATTAATAGAGAGCAATTGATCAAATATACGGGGAAAAGAAAAAGGGCAAATAGTTTACAAAATGCCAAAAATAAACAAAAAAGAGCAGTCTTTGTTACCACATACAGTGCGCAATTTGCCCAAATAAAAAATATAATCAATAAGTATACACCAGTTCTAGAGGGAGACTCAATACTGAGGGAGGTGGTTAAAGAGGGCATCATGGCGGTCTCTAGAAAAGCACCCTCATTGGGCTCCTCTCTATCACCAAGTCTATTCAATTCTAAAAAAGTAGAATACAAGACAAAGGATAAAATAAAACATGGCAATTGGCTGGATATTGTAGGAAATTGGGGTTGTGGTCACAACCGATGTATTACATGTAAATATATGCACCATTCTAAAGAAATAATGTCTTGTGTAACTAAAAAATCATACCAACTACGTGAATACATTAACTGCAATACCACTATGCTAGTTTATTTGGCCACATGCACCAAGTGTAACATGCAATATGTAGGGTGCACTACCAATACCCTCAAAACAAGAATCAGGAGACATATCTCCGATAGTAGGAGTGAAGGAGTAGGCATTTCCATGTTATCACGCCATTTTCGGGATGTGCACGCGGGGGAGTTGGACTCCCTGCGGGTGTCTGGTATAGAAAGAGTTAAAATAGGTATCAGAGGAGGAGATTTATTATTTATATACTTTTGGTAGACCAATAGTTTTTTTTTTTGGTACGAGTGTCAGGAGGGTGATTCCGCCTAGTGTGTTTTGATACCTATTAGAGTGTGTTTACTGAAAGTTATAGTATTAATACGTAATGGATATATATGTAAACTAAAACAGAGTAAATTGTGCATTGTATCATTTTTTTATGTACATCTATTCATGGCATATATATAATCTTTTAGTATATATATACATGCATGTAGGTCTCCGAGCTATACAGACAATGAGGTTGCTTATTCTATTCTATTATTCACCTGTGCATGTGTGATATCAACATGCCGTAATCTATTATATGCATGTAGTTTTAATATATACATACATGTACGCAGGTCCCCGAGTTATTTAGTCAATGAGGTTGATTATTCCATTCTACTATAGACCTGTACATGTACGATATCAACATACCGTAATCTACTATGTGCATGTAGTTGTATGTATATACCTGTCCATCTTTGCACATAATGTTTAGAGCATATTCACACTCATAGGATAAACACACAGTAAAAAACGCACTAGTGGAAGGATCCAGTCCATTCTGTAATACTAACAGATGATATCCATGCCAGGTTTTTACAATTGCTACCTATGTCAGGTATTTTATCATGTGACCATTGAGTCTCTATTTTAAATTTGCATGTTGGTCTGTTGAACTTAGTCTACGTTTAAGCTCAAGAGAGAGCGAAACGCGTCAGATTACTACAGTCCTGTGATGTCTGTTTCCTTGCTATGGCATGAATAAAAAGCAATCTTTTAGAGCATACCTGGTGCCGGACAATCCTTCCTTTCCATACGCTGTTGAAGCCGGGGCGGGACCGGCGGGTCCGTGACAGCACAGATGTGTCGGAGATCTGGCTCCGGAGGTGAGCGGACACCATTGCATTTGGACGTAATCTATATTAGTAGCTTATTAATATGCGAACAGAAGTACCTGCTGGTAACTATTTTCTTGCATTATTGCCTCTGTGCTGCGGAAATGTTCCCACATTTGTAAGCTAAGCCAGGCCATCTAATAAAGAGTGAAACCTCTTTGAGACAATCACCAAAAATGATGTTCTAGGGGGTGGTCTTCTCAAAGAATGTAAAATAAATAAGGAACTGAAAATCTGGGTAAAGAAGTGGTCCTTTGAGGAGGTTTCACTGTATCTTTCTTCTGTCTGTAGGCAGCAATCCGTAAGGAACTAAATGACTTCAAAAGCACTGAGATGGCAGTGCATGATGAGAGCAAACAATATACACGGTGAGTCCAATAATGACGCTTAAATAGAGAAAAATTTTAATAGACATTAGATGGAACAACCTGTAATTTTCAAACTATTATACCACAGTGTTCTGGAAATCCCACAGAGACATGTAAAACACCAAGGGTTGGCTGAAGCACCTTTTTCATTTTGGACTTTAGTATCGGAATAAACCTCCCCCCCCCACCCCCATCCATTATTCAACAGATATTTAAATTTTCTTTTTAAAACCAAGTCACAGACAACCAAGCTTTAGCTTTCACCAGTGAAATCCCTTTGTCCTTGCCCCGTCCAGAGGAAAAGTTGCTAAGTTGCCCATAGCAACCAATCATATTGCTTCTTTCATTTTTATGAAAATGCCTTTGAAAAATGAAAGAAGCAATCTGGTTGCTATGGGCTACTCAGCAACTTTTCCTCTGGACAGGTTTTGAGAAATCTCCCCCAATGTGAGGTTACCAAGACTGGGTTTCCATTTTCACATTTGGTGGACTAGCTATTATGTTAAAAGATTTTGGGTAGCTATAATAAATTAAGCCAGGACCTTGTAGATCAGTGACACTTTGTGCATTGGTTTGACTTTAAGGGTACAAACACACTGGCTTTACTAAGGCTGCGTTCGCACGGCCATCTAGACTCATCCCGTTCTTCTCCCATCAAAAATAAAAATGGACTTTAAAAAAAACGAACAATAATGGATGCAAACAGATGTTATCCGTTTGGATCCGTTATTGTTCAGTTAATAAACAAGCATGCTCAGAAGTAAAAACTGATGCAAACAGATGACTTTAAAGGCTCATCCGTTTTCCATAGACTGTTAAATTTAAATGTTAAATTTACTGTATCTGTTTTTTTTTTTTGTTTTTTTTTTACGGGAGAAAAAATACTGAATACACTGTCTTTTCTCCCATAAAAAAAAAACGGAAATGAGCGCAGACGGGTGCAAACGGATGTGAAAGGATTGTAAAAAAAATCCCATTGACATCAACCGTTTGTAATCTGTTTACAAGCTGCAACAACGTAACCTAAATGGGTGGGGGGGGGGGGGGGGGAACACACCCTATTGCTGCCTTTTAATTAATATCTTCTTTCCATGACTGCCAGTTTTCACTTAGCCCAGAGACACTCATTAATAGTATCCATATCTTAAAGGGGTACTCCGGTGAAAACCTTTTTTCTTTTGAATCAACTGGTGGCAGAAAGTTAAAAAAGTTAAAAAATCTTAATCCTTCCAGTACTTATTAGCTGCTGAATGCTACAGAGGAAATTCCTTTCTTTTTGGAACACTGATGACATCACGAACACAGTGCTCTCTGCTGACATCTCTGTCCATTTTAGCAACCATGCATAGCAGGTGTATGCTAAGGGCAGCATGGTGGCTCAGTGGTTAGCACTGCTGCCTTGCAGTGCTGGGGCCTTGGGTTCAAATCCCACAAAGGACAACAATAAATAAAGCGTTATTATAATAACATCAGCAGAGAGAACTGTGGTTGTGATGTCATCAGAGAGCATTCCAAAAAGAAAATTTCCTCTGTAGTATTTAGCAGCTAATAAGTACAGGAAGGATTAAAAAATTTTAATAGAAGTAATTTACAAATATGTTTAACTTTCAGCCACCAGTTGATTTAAAAGAAAAAAGGTTTTCACCGGAGTACCCCTTTAATGCCATCTTAGAAGTCATCAAGCTCAACTGAATATGGTATAAATTCCCCAGATTGCATACTTGGGGGGTGTCTAATATTGTTTATTACGTGTCCCTTTATTTATTTTTTTTGTACCATGATGGGAGTCTGTATCCTATAAATGTGGTTTGAAAATAATGCATCAGGTTTTTGTTAAAGCGTAATTACAAAGTTTTATTACAAATGACTATAGTGCAGCACTGTGTACTTATAGTCATTTATTATAATTACAGCTATAGTCAAATCTGTGATTAAATACCTTTTTAATATAGTTCAGTTTAGTAAAACAGAGGGAGCAAGTGTATCTGTAGCATTCATGTCTAGGTTTATTCTTCCTTTAACCCCTTAAGTTGGTTTTTAGCCTTGAGGACACAGACAATATTAACATTGTTTTTGCCTTAACTTTTCCTTTTCCTTCTACAGACCAATATAAGGTGCTTTTTTTTATTTATTTTTTTCGCCACCAACTTTATTTTGTAAAAATACCTTTTACTTTACCATAAAGTGTTTGGCAAAACAAAATATATTATTGAAGGGGGGGATTGTAAAAACAAAAAAAAACACAATTATTTCAACTTTTTGGCGTTGTTGTGTTTTAACATTTTTAACAAAAGAAGTATCCTTAAAAATGCTCTATTTTGACCTCTACCATTTTTATTTTTCGACATATGGGGCTGTTTCAGGGTAAATTTTTTGCGCCATGTCTGTAGTTTTTATCGGTATCTTTATTGTTTAGATGAGACTTTTTTTTTAAACCCTTTTCTTGTTTCATCATATGACCATAAACCTCAAATTCTGGTGTTTCAGATTTTTTATGCATCCACGGTTAAACCATGAGAAATTTAAACATTTAGGTTTTAATTGATCAAGCATTTCCATACATGGCAATACCAAATGTGTTTTGTTTTTTCACTGAAATATGGCAAAAGAAGAGAGATTATAATTTTTTCATTACTTGGAGGGGCTTTTTATATTTTTAAAGTCTGCATAGGGGACTTTTAAATGCAATGATTAGATTGCTAACCCTAAATATGCTATTCTAGTGTGATCAACGATGTACTCATAGATAAGAGACCGACGGGGGGCACCTCGTGTATTACCATTTAGACCCTGTAGGGAATAAGGTAGAGGAAATGGCTTTGCTGGCCCTTAGGTAGTGACCGCTCACCTGGAGCGAATAGGAAATTCGTATATATATAACCCAACAGAGTGGGTAACCAATGAGAAGAGGAACAGCTGCTGTGCCCAGGGTCCCAGGAGAAGAGAGGATCCAGTCCTGATGCAAGTAGATGAGGGTAGAGGAAAATGACCCTTAGAATGGCGCTGCTGTATCCAATAAGAAATTGAGTCCAAATCAGGAATATTTCAAAGCACTGGAGTGGTTTATTAGAGCAAAAAATAAGATAGGGATGACTCGTTTCGGGGGAGCCACCCTCTTCCTCAGATCAGTGTTAGGGTACTTAGATACAGCCAGAATACATATATGTAAAAAAAGTTGCGTCAATACAAAAAGTGGTGGAGCTACAGTGATGACATCATACATCAAACAATGGATATTCTATAAAATTACATAAAAATGCATGGCATCACAAACTAGAAATCAGCATGTTAACATGCGCAGAGTAAATGTTCTAGATAATCCAATTACATAATACAGGTAGCCAGAACACAGCGCTGCCACGGGGCCCACAACATCCGGCTTCCAGATGTCAACATCCTGCAGGCGATGTTTGACAGCGCTGGAGCCAGAGGTTATGGCGTGCTGCTGTACCTGTGTGTCCGCGTGATCAGAGCGGTCCTATCAGGAAGCAGGGGTGGGTAGAGCTGTCCCTGCTCCCGCTGCGTACATCCCTGATCCATCGGAGCTGTCAGAATAGACAGAGATGTCCGCCGCGGTGTATTGCAGGTATATTATGAAGTGTTGTGATTGTGCTGATACCTATGCGCTTTCATGATGCGCTTCTTTATTTCATTCATACATCACAGCACTTTGTAATATACCGGCAAAATACTGCGGCGGACATCTTTCTATTCTGACAGCTCCGATGGATCAGAGATGTCCCCAGCAGGAGCAATGACAGCTGTACCCACCCCTGCTTCCTGATTGGACCGCTCTGATCACACGGACACACAGGCACAGTGGTGCGCCATAACCTCTGGCTCCAGCGCTGTCAAACAATTGCCCGTAGTATGTTGACATCTGGAAGCCGCATGTTGTGGGCCCGTGGCAGCGCTGTGTTCTGGCTACCTGTATTATGTAATTGGATTATGTATAACATTTACTCTGCGCATGTTAACATACTGATTTTCTAGTTTGTGATGCCGTGCATTTTTATGTAATTTAATTGAATATCCATTGTTTGATGTATGATGTCATCACAGTAGCTCTGCCCCTTTTTTGTATTGGTACCGTTTTTAAAACAGTGTGTGTGTGTGTATGTGTGTGTGTGTGTGTATATATATATATATATATATATATATATATATATATATATATATATATATATACATACATACTCTATTTGATCCCGGCATTACATGAGTGATTGAGACCAGCATGGTGACCGGGAAATTACTGGACTCAATGCGGGAAGCGGTTATAATATTGATCCTGAAAGAGGGAAAAGATAAAGAGGATATGGGGTCGTATAGACCCATATCATTAATAAATACGGATATCAAGATTTTCGCCAAAGCATTAGCCATTAGATTACAGAGTAATATCTGAGTTAATTCAGGAAGATCAGTGCGGTTCTATCCCGGGAAGAATGGCCCGACCCAATATATATAGAGTCCTTACGAATATATATGGGAATATATGGGAAAATTACAAGGCGGGGAATCCCACTCCATCCTGTCTTTGGATGCCACTAAGGCTTTCGACAGGGTGGAGTGGGAGTTCTTGTGGGCAGTATTAGAAAAATGCGGCTTTGGGAAAACATATATAGACATGATCTGACTGTTATACTCCGAACCTAAAGCAAGAGTGTCGATCAATGGGAAATTATCGGAGCAATTTTCGCTCTCAAGAGGCACCAGACAGGGATGCACTCTCTCCCCCTTGCTGTTTGCTATGAGCATGGAACCTTTGGCTGTTAAGATCAGCGAGGAGAAGGAGATTGGCGGGTTTGGTGCAAGGGGGAGAGAGGACAAAATATCCTTATATGCAGACGATATCCTGCTTTTTTTGGGAAACAGTCGGATCTGACCGGAGTGATGGAGATTATCAAGGAATATGGGTGTTTCTCAGGGTTAGAAATAAACTGGTCCAAATCAGTACTCCTTCCATTGGAGGAGAATGATATATTCATAGAAAACGAAATAAAAATATTAAAGAAAGACTAGCACTTTAAATACTTAGGTATACAAATCTCAGGTAAATTAGAAGATCATTATAAATTAAACCTAGAACCATTAATAAAGAACATGGAAAAGAAAATTAAAATATGGAGCGATTTCAAAATTTCTAAAGCAGACAAAATGATATTAATTAAAACGATTATGTTGCCAAAAATATTATACGTATTTAGTGCTTAACCCATTTGGTGTGATGAATTTTTTTTTTAAAGAATGCTGTCAATCTTCAATGCTTTGATATGGGGCCAAAGAAGGGTGAGGATTAAGATAAAATATTTATGTCTACCCAGAAGAGAAGGGGGAATGGTGTTTCCGGACGTGAAAAAGCATTTAGCCGCCCAATTATACTTTATTAGGGACTGGAGGAGATCTCATATGATTGAGTATTTGATGGAACGATGTAGAGGATCATATGATGATATTTACCAGTTACTGGAGTCAGGGCAATTAGAAGAGAAAGGATGGAAAAACTGTATAACAATAGCTGCCTTGAAAAGAACGTGGAAAATGGTAAAAAGGGAGGTGGGAATAATTGGGATATTGGATATAGCCCTCATTTGGAATAATAAAAACACAGTAGAGGAAATAAATAGATTAGAATTTCGAACACTAGCACAATGGGGGGGGGGGTTGAATAAAATAGGGGATATACGGTATATAAGGAAGGGAAGATTAAAACATGGGAAGAGTAAAAAAAAAAAAAAAAAAAGGTAGAGAAGTTGGGGTTGGGACATGGTTTGAATATATGAGATTAAGAGGTATAGTAAAAGATACATTAAATAAGGGGAAGAAAGTAGAAATAGTAAAAGGTAGTTTTTTTGATAAGATGGTGAATACAGAGATGGGAAAAAAAAGAGTTGTCAAAGATATATAGAGCACTTAATACATTTTATATATTAAAGAGAAATCATCACAGTAGAAAAATATGGCAAAAAGAATTGGGTGAGATAGAAGAAGCACAGTGGGGAAAACTACACGAAAGAATGAATGTTATTCCATTAAATGCGAATCATAGGGTGATACAGTTTAATATAGTTTATAGGCTGTACTATACACCTCTCTTTTTGTATAAAATAGGTAAGAAGAACTCCAGTGCCTGCTCAAAATGTGGGCAAGAAGAGGCAGGATTGTTGCATATGCTTTGGACATGTCCAGAAATAAAGAAATTTTGGGGAGAAGTTATACAATTAGTTGAGAAAAGTTGAAAGATCCTGGGAGGTGATATTGGGACAGAAATAAAAAGGGATTGGGAAAAAAAAATTCAAGGGTCACTTTTTTTATGCCAGATTAATTATAGTAAAACAGTGGATATCTGTAACAGGCCCGAGTGTGTATCAATGGAGGGAGGGGCTGAGGAGGGAATATAGAATTGAGATATAGAGAACTAAAAAGCTGAGCCGCGGGGTCCGATAAGACATTTTTGACCTTTTTTTTTTTTTCTTCCTCTAGGGGGCATAGGGGGTGGGGGGATGGGTGGGAGAAGGGTATAAAAAAAAAAAAAAAAAAAAAATATATATATATATATATATATATATATATATATATAAATATATATATATTCTGGCTGTATCTGAGTACCCTTACACTGATCTGAGGAAGGGGGTGGCTCCCCCTGAAATGCGTCTTCCCTATCTTTTATTGTTTTTTGCTCTAATAAACCACTCCAGTGCTTTGAAATATTCCTGGTTTGGACTCAATTTCTTATTGGATACAGCAGTGCCATTCTAAGGGTTATTTTCCTCTACCCTCATCAACGATGTACTCATAGTCTTCCTAGGCAGTCTCTATCAGCAGATTGCCCTGGGGTCCCGCACGGAGCAGGTGTAAAACTAAATGCACCCCCGCAAATATGTTGCGGGGAGTGCAAGTTGGCCAGGGGGACATTTATTGAGGCTCTTAAGCTCCTTAATAAAAGTTTGAATCCCCCCCCCCCCCTTCCCATTTTTAAATAAAATAATGTAAACAAAAATAATCATATGTGGTATTTCCACGTGCGTAAATGTAAAATAAAGCAAAACCTATATAAATGGAGTATCATTGTAATCATATGAACCTACATAATAAGGCTATGTTCACACGGGGGAATGTCTGCACAGAGAATCTCTGTGCGGATATTCCCCTGAATGTTGAGCACCAGCATAACATGTCGGCGCTAGGACCGCTCGGGAATGCACCATCTCATAGATGGCAATGCATTTCAATGCATAGACAGGTCTATTCTTTCTTTGGACACCGAAATTAGTAAATTCTGCTATGTAAACAGCGCAGCAGAATCCTATTGAAATCAATAAGAATCTGCTGCTGTGGAATCTCCATGCTGAATTCCTTACAGAAATTCTGCCATGTGAACATAGCCCATGATAATGAGTCTTTTTTTTAGAAAAAGTGCATTTGGAAGAAACAGAAGGCCCTAAAATTTACAAAATGGTGTTCTTTTTAATTTTTT
Organism: Hyla sarda; assembly: GCF_029499605.1. NCBI lineage: Eukaryota > Metazoa > Chordata > Amphibia > Anura > Hylidae > Hyla > Hyla sarda. Next base: position 287,212,041 of record NC_079190.1, on the reverse strand, counting down.
TGTTTTTTCAATTTTGCCCCATAAAAATATATAATTTTATTCTTTTTTACTGTAGAATTTTTGGTAAAATGAGTGATGTTATTAAAAAATACAATTGGTGGCGCAAAAAACAATCCATCATATGGGTCTGTAGGTGGAAAATTTTAAGTGTTATGGCTGTTAAAAGGCGAAGAGGAAAAAAGAAAAGTGCAAAAATAAACCAGATGTATCATTGTAGAGGTTACATAATTTAAAGAGTGAGCTTTTAATTGAATGGCACTTTATTTTCAGCTTTATTATAGTGATAGGATTCCATGTGGCATTCTTTCTGATGTCTTTGTATGACTATGTATGCTATTCTCCATTTGTCTACTTCCTCCTGTCTGGGGTATAGGATGTATATTATTATGTTTCCTAGTTTTATTCAATACATTTTGTTTAAGGGTTCGTTCACACGTACAGTAGCCTGCGCAGATTTGATGTGCAGGATTTGTAACTGCAGATTAGAAGCTGTAATCAGTCATTCAGTTTGCATTGAGATCTGCAGCAGAAAATCCTGTGCATCAAATCTGCGTACTTGTGAATGTACCCTATACCTGAAATCCTGCAGAATTAGACTAGGGCCCTATAGCAGTGTTTCCCATAAATTCTTGTTAAATTGTCACTTATTGCCAGTAATATAGTTTTTATTGATTTTAACCCCTTAAGGACTCAGCCCATTTGGGCCTTAAGGACGTTTTTTCCTCCTCGCCTTCAAAAAAATCATAACTTTCATATTTTCATCCACAGACTAGTATGAGGGCTTGTTTTTTTGCGCGACCAGTTGTCTCCACTCCCTTTACCATAAAATGTATGGTGCAACCAAAAAAATACTATTTGTGTGGGGAAATAAAAAAAAAACAACACAATTTTACTAATTTTGGAAGGTTTCATTTTCACGCCGTACAATTTACGGTAAAAACTACATATGTTCTTTATTCTTTGGGTCAATATGATTAAAATGATACCCATTATAACATACTTTTTTATTACTGTTGCGGTAAAAAAAAATCGCTAACTTTTTAACCAAATTAGTACGTTTAAAATCCCCCTATTTTGAAGACCTATAACTTTTTTTCATTTTTCCGTATAAGCGGCGGTATGAGGGCTAATTTTTTGCACCGTGATCTGTACTTTTTGATACCATATTTGCTTATATAAAACTTTTAATACTTTTTTATATATTTTTGGGGGAATAAAATGTTATAAAAAAGCTGCTATTTTGGACTTCTCTATTTTTATTTTTTTACGTTCACGCCGTTCACCGTACGGTATCATTAACATTTTATTTTAATAGTACAGATATTTACGCACGCGGCGATACCAAATATGTATATAAAATATTTTTTTTAACACTTTTTGGGAGTGAAATAGGGAAAATGGGACAATTTACGCTTTTATTGGGGGAGGGGGTTTTTCAAATTTTTTTAACTAAATTTTTTTACTTTTTTTTACTTCGGGAAGGCAGAAGGCAGCGGAGGCAGGTGAGGGGACCTCCATCTGCCGTGCTGGATGATCGGATCGCTGCGGGCGATCCAATCATCCATTTTAGTGACTGCGATGCTGCAGATGCCGTGATCTGTATTGATCACGGCATCTGAGGGGTAATGGCGGACATCCGCCATTACGGGCGGGTCCCTGGCTGCGATCAGCAGCCAGGACTTGCCGCGCATGATCTGGGCATCTTTCTCCGATACTCGTGGTTATTCTTAGGACGTAAATGTACTTCCTGGAGCGTTAAGTACCGGCTTACCAGGATGTTCATTTACGTCCTGCGTCCTTAAGGGGTTAAATAATTATTTTGTTTTGAGAGAATCTTTTTGAAAATTCCACCATATGAGTAGTTTGATGCACATTTGAAAATAGTATCTTGTGATCCTGATAAAATCTGAATTGTAATCTAAGTCATCGATTTGGCAGTCATGTGTGACTTCAGATGCATTCTTACTTCAACCCATCAACCTCATTCCTCCCTCTTCTGGTAGAGTTTTTACTGTGATTAAATGTAACAATAATCTGTTACATCAGGCAAAGCATAACAATTTTTAATTTTTACAGTTTTTATATTGCTGTTACGTTCTAGTTATAGCGCCTTCAGTTGTTCTTCCAATACGTTCTTAAAACATGTTTTTTTTCAATTTACAGATTTCATCGGCCTTAACACATCTCAAAAGTCATTGTAAGGCAAGAAACACTTACCTGCATGGAAAGTTGTGCCAATCACAAGCCTGTCTTCCGTCTGATTTACCTCAGTCAATCCCCTGCAATAGGTTGAGGTGGTGTTGTAGAATACTACTGTGTACCTTGTAATTTCCCAGTTTTATTTAACCTCTTGACCCTATGATGTAAGGGTTCACATTCGTCATGTCACCTTCACTAACTGCCTCAAGGACATATCTTCCAATCATTTGAGCTCCTGGTGCCTTAACTTAGCTGGCCCTGTGGGGATTATGCATCAATACACTATGTACTTTGAATCAGATCGACTGAAGAGTTTACTAACCTGTTTGTACAGGTCTTCCAGAGGAAACAAGGTATCTCTCAGGGATGAGTGGTTTAATTTGTGTTTTAAACTTATTATAGCGTGAATTTTGCACGGTTGACTAATATTAGGCCTTGAATCTGCCAGACCATTGGTTCCAGGTATAGCAAATCACGGCAAATCACTGACCAGTTTATACTTATATGTAACAATGAAGAGTAACTTACTGTAGCATTAATACTGTCTACACACAGAACAATAGTCTGAGGAATGGTAAATCCTTTTATCACACTGATGCGAAGAGCATACAATTTTAGGCAGCATATTAAGCTGCAGCTTTTGAGGTCAGGGACCCAATAAGGAGAGTATAATTCTGAAGATTATTTTTACACTGCTTTGTCATAATGAATACACTACGCCTTATTATAAACCATTAATGTGCTTTAGAAACCTGTTCTGAGAGATACAATATGTATATATGTGTACTATACGTTTGACTTTGCAAGAAACAACTGGAATTTTTGTGTATGTATGTATATATATATGTATACTTGGATAGCATCAGTGTCTGTATATCAGTTTGTTTTAATCTGAATTTTAATGATGAAAATAAAAAAAATTATTTTAGGCAAAAATTTTGCTGCTTGTTGTCTTGTTTTTCAAATAAAAGTGCTCCTGCAGTTGAATATTTATAAAGCGGTATGATAAGATTAATATTTAATTGAGGAAAATTTTAGTTTTTTTTCCATTACTTTAATCACTTTCATGCTGCCTGAAATTTATCAGGGCAGTCCCCTGTAGCTACTTGCTGCCCCAACCATGATTAATAGATATCTTCCTCTGTGGAAATAGAGGGATATCTATTAATCAAGGCTAAAGGGGCGGGGAGACGACAATGGGGTCTGCCTTGGTGACTCACGGTTCAGGTAGAATGAAATGCTGGTATTGGATATGATATCGGATAAGCCATTGGACAAAAAAGGCTTTCCCTACATTTCCTTTTCTAATGTAAAGATGCATTTTTGTTGCACAAGTAAGAGGCAGTGTTAGAAGGAAAGAATTGTAATTGGAACTGGAAAATGCTTAGGAAGACCATGGGCGCTATGTTCTCACAACCAGGTGCAGGGAAGAGTGCTCAGCAATGATACTAGTCTTCAGGTGAGGGTTGGTTGTTGCTATACAGTGAAGAATGGGCAAAAAATAAAATTACAACCATGAATAAATTTGGTAATAAAGCATGGCATAAAGCTTAGTTTTGTGTTTTCTCCAGAAAAAGATTTTCTCTATCGGCTCCATTGGGGGACACAGACCGTGGGTGTATGCTGTGGTCTCTAGGAGGTCTGACACTATGGCAACAAAAAAAGTCTGCTCCTCCCAGCAGGATATACCCGCCTCCAGGCCCTGACCTAATCAGTTTTAGCTTAGTGTCTAAGGAGGTAGACATGGTCTGGAGTTCTCTCCAGACCAGGTCTTATGTTTCATTATTTTCCTAGATTTAGGGATGTTAGTTTTTTATTCCGTTTTCTTTCCTGTTTTTAGGTGGGGACTCAGGAACTGCAGCTCACTGTTTCCCCATTGCGATTGAGGAGGCACAGACATTGCATATATGCGTTGTTCACCCCCCTCTCGCCAACGGTCAGCGCCTGGGGTTGTACCTCATGGGTCCGGGTCCCCCTATCTCCCTGCTCGCCTCGCTCGCAAATGGTAGCCCGACGTGATGCAGGTAACTAAAGCTGGCTGAAGACTTCATGAGGTAAGTTCTTCAGACTGAGGTGAGTATTTCCCCCTTTTAGGTGTGGACTTGCAGCCTCTGGAGACCCCTTGTTTTTGGCCACTCTTTTTTTTTTCCTGGGCAACCACTTCATGGTGGTCTGGGGGCTTATTCAAGAGGGACTTGCAGACCTCTTAGTTTCAGGTTGGGGGACATATGGAGAGATATAGGGATATGGCAGAGTCAGTGTGTTTGTGTGACAACTGTATTCGGGCACTATGGCCAGCTCCCTCCCTCAACAGCCGCTGCTGCCGACTTTCGGTTGCGAGTGCCGGCTTCAGTCAGCCGCATCTCGCGCCTGTCTCTCCTTCCCGTCGGCAGCGTGTAAAAGCTGCCGACTGTGTTTTTCACCCGCTCTCTTCCCATTGCGCTCGCACATGCGACTGCATATGGGCTTAGAGCTGAGAGCGGGCGCCATTATCTCCCGGCCTCATGTTCTCAGCTGTGGACTCTGCACGGTCTTAAGCCCCACCCACCTGCGAGTTTCGGCTGTGACTTTCATTATTTTGAATGTGCAGCTTCAGCTGCATATCGCTGTTATCGGCAGCGGAGGCTGCCGGCGGGGTGTTCACCCGCTCCCTTCCCCTGTCATGCACATATCCATTTGGGGCCGGGAGCGGGCGCCATTATTGGCCGCATGTATTGACCGTGGGCCCTGTATGGACTTAGCTCCGCCCACCCGTGGCCGGCGGACATTTCCCAGAGCGCGCAAATTATCGGTGCTGTGTGCGCGCAGAGGGGTTTTTCAAGGCTAATCAGGATGCCCTTGCTGGGTGAGACTCATGTCCAAGCCCAGACAGGTTCCTCCCTCTAAACAGCTCGGGAGGTTACTTTTTACACCTTTAGGGGCTGTATCGCTAAAATGTATGGTTCTGCTGAACCTGTTTGTTCTACCTACATACTGCTTCCCCAGACTCCCCTGTAAAGGGCTCCAGTTCTGTGGGGGGATCCTCCCTACTCCAGCCCTCCAGAGGGCCCCGCTCTACACCTATACTGACGCTCTTGCAGCTTCATAAGGATGTTTCATCTGACTCATCCCCCGAGTCTCCTGGCAGGCACAGGAACTCCCCTCACAGGCATCGTCCTATTACTCCAGCTAGTAGCAAGCATCGCTCCCCTGGAGGATGCTCCTATGGTCGCCGCTCTAGCTCTCCAGACCCGCGTACCAGTTCAGTTTCTCCCTCTTCCAGGGCCCCCTCACACGTTCCCATTCACCTGGAGAACTTGTGGTTGAAGTTTCCGATTCGGCCTCTGATTCAGAGGACTGGATGGATATGTCGGACATGGTGCACTCATTGGTTTCGGCCATAAGAGACCCCTTCCATCTAGAGGACCCATGAACTTCAGACGTGGCTCCAGAAGTTACCTTTCATTGTGCCCAACCTTTTCCAGGGCTGCCTCACCTCGTTCCCATTCACCTGGAGAACTTGTGGCTGAGGTTTCTGCTTTGGCCTCCGACTCAGAGCGGATGTGCCTGATGTGGTGTACTCATTGGTTTCAGCCATAAGAGACACCTTCCAGTTAAAGGACCCAGGAACTTCGGACGTAGCTCCAGAAGTCTCCTTTCTTCGTACCCGACCGGCACGCAAGACTTTTAGCTCTCTCGCTGAATTTGACGTTCTGCCGGAATCCACCTGGAGGCATCCTGACAAGAAGTTTCAGGAAACGAAGAAGGTTCAAGCGCGGTATTCCCTCGCCAAGGACCTCATTGCTCGGTGGACCTCCTCTCCAACTGTGGATCTACCGGTCTCCCGCCTCTCTAAGGCTACTGTCCTACCGTTGACTGATACGGCTGCCTTTCAGGACCCAGCGGACAAAAAGGTGGGGACTTTGGCAAAATTTGCCTTTTAGTCAGCAGGTCCCTCCTTTCTTCCTGCTTTTGCTTCTGCCTGTGTGTCAGATGCCCTTTCAGTATGGTCTCCCAACTCCGCCAGGTAGTTTTCAGGATTCCTCTGGAGGATCTATCTGAACTAGCTCTCCGATGTTATAGTGTGTTCTGATCCCATGCTCTGCTGCCTTTGCCACAGGCTACTTGGTAGCCCTCAGTCGCTCCATGTGGCTTATAGCCTGAATGCCGACACAGCCTTCAAGAATGGAGGCGACGGGCAGTAAGAGTTCCTTATACCTCTGGATAAGGCTTGCAAATCCACTTTCCATCGGAAGTCGTCCTCCTTCCGGTCCTGCAGACCTTTGGTTCCAACAAAGGGTCCAGCCTGGCGCCTTCACGGGTAGAGGGCTTCCCCCTTCCGGACCCATCCCACCCATAGGCCTTCCTCGGCCTGAAGGGTCGCCCCACCCACTGACCTTTTCTTGTTGGTTGCCTCTTACTCTTCCGGGATGCCTGGACCATGCACATTCAGGATCCCTTGGTCAAGAATGTGGTAGTCAACGGATACAGGATCGAATTTGCTTCCCTTCCTTGGGATTGACTTTTTCTTTCCTGGACCCTCTGGTTCCCCTCTCTAGCGAAGGCCGTTCGGGGCGCGCTCCAGCTATTTTTTTATCCAGGGAGTAATTGTTCTGGTTCCATCAGGGGAACGTTTTCAAGGTTTATTCCAACCTCTTTGAGGTCCCCAAGGAAGGCGTTTCTGTTCGCCAATCTTGGTTCTCGAGTATCTCAGCCTGCATCTGCTGCTTTCCCATTCCGAATGGAGTCTCTCCATTCAGTGCTGGCGTCCATGGTTCAAGGGGTGTTTTCGCTCCTCGGTGGACATCAAAGATGCCTGCCTCCACGTCTCATTGTTTCCCGGTCATCAGCAGTACCTCCGCTTTGCAGTTCCGGACGGTCATTTCTTTTGTGGCTCTCCATTTCGGTCTGGCCACTTCTCCGCGGACCCTTTCCAAGTCCTGGTGCCTGTGATAGCCCTTTAATATGGACATCAGTTGTTTCCGTGATCCCTGACTTGGACGACCTCCTGATCAGAGCTCAAGCCAGGGCCCAGATCCAGGAGAGTCGTGGTCTCAACCTCCAGTCCTTGTCTTACTTCGGTTGGATGGTCTATCGGGACAAGTCCAACCGCTCTCCTGGGCTCCAGTTTGTCGCGGCCTCTGCCCGCTTTCGACTCCGCTGAACAATCGTCCGACTCTCTTATCTAGAGTCCGGTGACTTTGGCACCCTGCTCCGGTTTTCGATTCGCTTTTGCATGGATGTCCTGGGTCGGTTGGTGGAGGCCGTACCAGTTGCCCACTTTCATCACCGACTTTTTTTCCACCTGCTGATTCCCTTCCGGTGGGACAGGTCTCCATTGGCTCTCGACAATCTTGTCGGTCCCTTCTATAGTGGCTTTGTTTTCCGCCTGATTTTTCAGGGCGTTCCTTCCTGCCCCTCCCTGCCTGTCTGTTGGGCTGGGGAGGTGTTTTCAGGGACCGGCCAGTCTGGGGCCTTGGTTCCCCGAGTAGCCCTTTTCCCCTTCAACATGTTGGGGTCTAGGGCAATTTTTTCTTTGCTTGATTTTTGGGAATTTCCCTTCTGGGCGGAACTCAGGTTTCCGGCCATCTCGGCTATCTTCTTTCCGGCCATCCCTGGGATGTGGTATTCTCAGTTGGTCCTCAGTCGTGCAAGATGAGTGGTCCCCACATCCGGGGGTGTTTGCAGAGAGCTGCAACCCCTGGGGCGCTCCTGGCGTGGATCTCTGCTTGTCCCGCCACAACCGAAGCGTTCCTCTCTCTTGGTCGGGCTTTGCCCTACCTTGTCTGTTTTTCCTCCCCTTCCTCTCTTTTCGGGTTCTGAGGAAACTCGTAGTAGGGCGTTCCCGCCATTCTCGTGGCCCAGCCGTGGTTCGGCGTCATGGTCAGACTCCTGAACGACTTAACTCTGCACCTTCCCTATGGTACAGACCTCCTAGCTCAGGTCTCCTGTGCCACCCTATTTACCGTCTCGGCTTTTGCCAGGAGACAGCGGTTCTGAGGACCCACGGTTTCTCTTCCCAAGTGGTTCGCACCATGCTGAGGGCTCACAAGCCTTCCTCTGCAAGACTTGCCACCATACCTGGCGCTCTTGTTTCCGTTGGTGTGAAACTCCGTTTTTTTTTCTCCGGTCGCGGTTTTCCTTCCCGACCCCTTTCCCTTTCCAGTGGGGGCTGGCCCAAGGGTTGGCTTTCAGCTTCCTTAAGGGTCAAGGTTCGGTCTTTTCCATTCAACGTCCTCTGATGTTCAATTATCATGTCCGAACCTGGTTCAGGGAGTGGCACAAGCTGCCCCTCCTTATCAGTCCCTTGGGACTTACATTTGGTCTTAGGTCTTTTCCCTTGGGACTTACATTTGGTCTTAGGTGCACTGCAAGGCACCCCTTTTGACCCTCTCAGGGACATTTTTCTTTGCCTCCTTCCCCGGAAGGTGGCATTTCTTATTGCTCTTACCTCTGTTAGGAGGGTGTCAGAGCTGGTAGTTTTCTCCTGCCATTCTTCCTTCCTGGTTGTATACCAGGACAAGTTGTTTTCCGTCCAGGTCCGTCCTTCTTACCCGAGATGGTTTTTGACTTTTTTATCTCAATGGGAACATCGTCCTACAGTCCTTTGTCCGGCCCCTTCTCATCTCTGGAAGCGTTTGTTCCACAATCTGGTTGTGGTGAGGGCTGTTCGGACTTCTCTCCTCAGTCACTCTTTCCTTCGGCAGTGTGACCCCCTTTTTTGTGTTTCCGGAAAGTCGTCGTATAGGTCAACTTGCTTCTACGACCACCATTTTTCGGTGGATCTGGTCTGCTCTTTTTTGATAGCTTACCGCTACAAGGGTAAAATCCCATCCTTCAGGGGATTGGCTCATTTCACCTGTTTTTCGGGGCTTCCTGGGCCCTCCAATACGTGGCTTTGGCCTTGCGGTTCTGTAAGGCGTCCGCATGGTCGTCTTTGTACACTTTCTCAAGGTGCTCCAGATTCATGCTTTCGCATCGGTTGATGCTACTCTGGGCTGTAAGATGTTGCAGACGGCGGTGGTCCAACCGTCCACCTGTCTGATTCCTTACCCACCTAAGGGACGGCTTTGGTATGTCCCACGGTCTGTGTCCCCCAATGGAGCCGATAGAGAAAAGGAGATTTTTTAACACTTACCGTAAAATCTCTTTCTCGAAGGATCCATTGGGGGACACAGTTCCCGCCCTTTTTTGGCTTTCTCTTTGGTTCTCTGTCCGAGGGTGTGTTCAGTTATGTTTTTTTCTTCTGGTTTTCAGACAGTTCGCGTTTTTTCCTTGACCTGTCGGTCTTCTCCTATTGCTCTGGTACTAAAACTGATTAGCTCAGGGCCTGGAGGTGGGTATATCCTGCTGGGAGGAGCCGACCTTTTTTTGTTGCCATAGTGTCACACCACCTAGAGACGGCAGCATACACCCACGGTCTGTGTCCCAAAATGGATCCTTTGAGAAAGAGATTTTACGGTAAGTGTTAAAAAATCTCCTTTTTGACTGTGAATTGTCGTGCAGATCCAGAGAGGCAGAATGCTTGGTTAGAAGAGGTGAGATAACTTATAGCAAAAGAGAAATAAAAATGGTTCTTTTCAAATCATCATCATGACAGCACCACCATGAGATTGTCCCCTGTAGCTCTAATAGGAACAGGAAACACAGAGAGGTTAAATAGGCCCCTCCCCATCCACCCCTTAGTGTTTTCTGTTCCCAGGAGCATACACGGAGAGGTGAGGTTCTTACCTCTGGTTGGCTGGTTTATGTTCCGGTCGGGGCTGCCAGGCAGCGGGGGCCTCGGTCGTGCCTGCATCTCCCTCCCCTTGTGCTGCACCGGGTCGCGTTTCCTTCGGGCTGCTGCCTCCTGGTCCCTTCCTCCTGCCGCGGCACCTGCTGTGAGTTTAAGCGGCAGGGGGGGTTTATTCTGGCCGGCCGCGGTCCTCCTTGGAGCTCCCTAGCTGTTCTGGGCTCCATGCTGCCAGGGTGCATGCGTCTGACGTTGAGGCGCACACGTGTGACGGTCGCGTACGTGCCCTCGCATTGGCTCTGGACTGGAAGTCCCTCCCCCAAGATGGCGGCGTCCACCGGAATGCTGGGGAGACATGGAGGGGTGCCTAATTTGAACAGAGGAGTATAAATTGCTCCTCTGTTCCTTCATTCATCCCTTTGGAATCATGGATGCGTCTTCTGCCCCCCGCTCTGCATCGACTGGAACCGTGAGTAGCTGGCCCTTAGGGGGTTCACTTACTTTCTGTGCTGCCTTTTTGTTATGTATCACAGGGTGTTTCTTGGCTGTGGTTTCTTGGGGTTAGCACCATATTGCTTTGCTCTATGCTGCTTTTTCCCCCTACATCCTACTTTCACTCAAGTAGTATATAGTTTGATTCTCATGGGTATTCCTTTCCCCTCTTAGGGAGACAAGGAGGACCCAAAGACATCAAAAGAAAGAGAATCATCTAAAGAAACCTTTAAAGAATCCAAATCTAAGTCCCAAAAATTTTGAATCTGTGCTGTAGTATTACCGGATACCCATCCTAAACCTCTTTGCAAAGCCTGCACTGACAAAATTGTGTTTCAAGAATCCCCAGCCTTCTTGGATGAGCTTCGTTCTCTTATTAATGAACAAGTACAATAGCTACTGCTTTGCCTTGTACTTCTACTTCCATTTCTATAGATATGTCTGTGGCTGAGCCTCCTCCACTTAAAAAAACAAAAATGACTATTACTTTTGACTCTGGCTCGGATTCTAATGAAGATTTAAACTCTGGAGTTACCCTTTCTGAAGAAGAGGGTGAAGTTCAGAATACTCCTCCTAAGGGGGATGATAAAAAATATTATTTTCCTTCTGAGGATACAGATATATTACTTACTGCTGTAAGAAATGCCATGAATATTGTTGATACTCCAGAACCTATGTTTGTCCAAGACCAGAATATTCACTGGCCTAAAACCTCAAAAAACTAAAGTTTTTTCAGTTCTTCATAGTATAAAATCTCTTATCACAGACGAGTGGCAGACTCCGGAGAGGCGCTTGCAAATTCCTTAAGAATTTCGCAACCGTTTCCCCTTCGATCCTAATGAGGTTAATTTATGGATTGAGCCTCCAAAAATGGATGTGCAGCTTTCTAAGGTGGTTAAAAGTACTGCGCTTCCATTTGAAGATGCGGCTCAACTTAAAGACACCCTTGACAGCAAAATGGATGGTCTACTAAAAAAATCCTGGGAAAACTCTCTGGCTTTAATTAACCCTAATATCACTGCTACTACAGTAACCAGGTCTCTCTTTATATGGTTAGAGGATGTAGAGAGACCTCGGATCAATAAAACTTATAGAGAAAATATTTTATCTTCCATCCCAATGTTAAAGCTGGCTACAGCCTATTTGGTGGATGCATCAACAGAATCTATTAGATCTACTAGATTTGTGGCAAAAGCTACCGCCTTATCGAATTCCTCCAGAAGGGCTCTATGGGTTAAAAATTGGCAAGGTAATGCTACCTCTAAGGCTAAGCTTTGTGCCATTCCTTTTCAGGGTAATCTCGTGTTTGGTTCGATTCCTGAAATAATTCTTGAACAGGCAGCCAATAGGAAAAAAAGATTTTCCTTTCCAGAAAAAACCTAAACAAAATAAAAATTTCCATCCCTTTTAATAGGAACAAAGAATATAAAGGAAAAGGTAAAGGAGGTCACTGGAGCTATCCCAAAGGTGCAAAAGCAAAGACTTTATCCTCAATCCCAATTCCGATAACAAAAAGCGTTGACAGTCTTGTGGGAGGAAGGCTGTCTCTATTCAGTCAACAGTGGTCCCTGATCACAAAAAATCCCTTCATTGTAAATTCCATATCTCAGGGATACAGAATAGAGTTTATCAACCTTCCTCCTCCAAGATTTTGTTCTACAGATCTTGGATCAGACATCTTAAATGAACGTCTTTTCTCAGGCATAAAGGATCTCTTGGCTCTAGGAGCTGTCATTCTGGTGTCTATCTTGGAACAAGGTCTGGGTCAGTACTCTCATCTATTTTTGGTGCCAAAGCCAAATGGCACTTTTAGAGCTATTATAAACCTTAACAATCTAAACAAGTTTATTTCTTACAAAAGGTTCAAGATGGAGACCCTGAAGACAGCCATACCTCTGATACAAAGAGATTCATGGATGTGTACCATCAATCTAAAAGATGCCTACTTCCAACTACCAATTCATCCCTCTCACCAAAAATACCTCAGGTTTGCAATTCTACACAATCACTCTACCCTCCATTTCCAATTCCAGGCCCTTCCTTTCGGAATATCCTCCGCCCCGAGGATATTTACGAAGGTAATGGTAGAGGTGATTGCTCATGTAAGACTAAAAGGAATTTTAATAATTCCTTACCAGAACGACTTACTAATTATTGCCCAGTCAAAGGAGACTCTTCATCAGCACCTCCTTCTGACTCTATCTTGTCTTCAAAACCTCGGCTGGATCATAAACTGACAGAAGTCATATTTAATTCCAGAAAGAATAAAGAAATTTCTAGGCATTATCTTAGACTCGGTAAAACAAAAAACCTTTCTTTCAGAAGACAAAATTCTCTCCCTTCAGCAAAAATAAAAGAAATGATTTGGAGAAACTCTTGTCCTATAAGAACAGCCATGTCAGTCTTAGGATCAATGACATCCTGTATACCGGCAGTACCGTGGGCCCAGAGCCATTCGAGACCTGCAATCCCTAATTTTGAAGGTATGGGACAGATCCCAGCTGTCCTTAGAGAAGAGGCTACAAATTCCTCATCAGGTAAAAGCCTCCTTAACTTAGTGGCTGAAGAGAAAAAAGCTATCCATGGGAATTTATTGGATCATCTCTCCTGCTGTCACATTGACGACAGATGCGAGTCTTTGGGGTTGGGGTGCTCACGTACACTCACGAACACCTTCATCTTCAAAGCTCATGGTCCCAGAGAACCCGATGTCATTCCTCCACCTTTCAGAAATTGAAAGCAGTTTTAATGGTATTAAGAGCTTCAGAACATCTTTTAAAAAATCATCATGTGAAGGTATATTCTGACAATGTAACCACAGTGGCCTTCCTCAACCACCAAGGAGGGACAAGACACTTCCCTCTAAGGAATCTCTTCTCAAAGATTTTCATCTGGGCAGAGAAAAACATTATTTCCCTTTCAGCCATTGATCTGAAGGGTGTAGAAAATCAGGAAGCAGACTTCCTAAGTCGGAACCAAGTGGATCCTGGGGAATGGGAACTAAATTCTCAAGTCTTTCAGTCTCTAGTAAGAGTTTGGGGGGACCCAGTAATAGATCTCTTTGCCAACAAAACAAAGTCCAGGATTTTTTTCTCTCTCAATCCAAGAGAGGATCCCCTTGCAGTAGATGCTCTTCAACAGGTCTAGGACTTTCCTCTCGCTTATGCATTCCCTCCTCTGCCTCTTATCCTGAAGGCGCTTCAAAATCTCCAAGCAGAGAAACTTCGGGTTATCTTCATAGCCCCTTGGTGGCCCAAGAGAGGTTGGTTCAGTCTCCTAAATCTCCTCTTTCTAACAGATCCGATCCGGCTTCCTCAGATGAAGAATCTTCTGATGCAGGGACCGCTATGTTACCAAGATCTGGGGAAACTGCCACAGCATGGCTGAAGAGCCACAGCATGGATCTTGAAAGGCAGATCCTACTAAAGAAAGGTCTTTCCTGTAAAGTGGTTAGTACTTTGCTAAAAAGTGAAAAAGGTTCTACCTGTTCTATATATCTAAGATACTGGAAAAAAATTATTTCATGGTGTGGTCCTTCCCCACTGGACATTCTGAATCCAGACATTCCCAAGATACTGGACTTTCTTCAAGAAGGTTTCGAAAAAGGTCTTTCTATCAGTACTTTAAAAGTTCAAATGGCAGCTTTAGGGTGCTACTTTGATACCTCTCTAGCTGAACATAAATGGATAAAAAGATTTTTTTTCTGCCATCTCTAAATCTAGAATATCTAATCTGACTCCCCATAGGATTTAAACCTAGTCCTTTCTGCCTTTGTAAAACTATTGACCTGCAAGACTGTTGTTAGTTGCCATCACCTCAGCAAGGAGGGTAGGAGAAATCCAAGCTCTATCCATTGAACAACCATATGGTATCATCCTGGATGATAGGATTATCTTCAAGTTAAATCCTGCTTTTCTTCCAAAAGTAGTCACTAATTTTCAAAGGTCTCAGGATATTACATTACCCTTATTCTCTAATAACCCAAAAAATCAGAAGGAGGAAGTTTTACACAACCTTGACGTGAGAAGATGTGTTATTCATTATTTGAAAACTACTGAATCCTGGAGAAAGGATTCTAACCTTTTTGTTCAATTCCAAGGACCTAATAAAGGCAAAAAAGCTTAGAAAAATACAATTTCTAGGTGGCTGAAGATAGCTATCCAGGAGGCATATAAATCTTCTGCTAAGCAAGTCCTTAAAGGTCTTCGTGCTCACTCAACTAGGGCGCTAGCTGTCTCCTGGCCGAAAAAGCCTCAGCCTCCATCGAACAGATTTGCAGAGCGGCAACATGGTCAACCATTACAGGTTGAACGTGACATCTTCCCAAGATCTGTCTTTCGGCCAGAAGGTGTTGCAAGCTGTGGTCCCTCCCTAAAGTCACCTGTTTATCTGGTATGTCTCATGGTGGTGCTGTCATGATGACGATATGAAGAGATGGAATTATTACTTACCGATAATTCATTTTTCATGAGTCCATCATGATAGCACCCTTTCAATTCCCACCCTTCTATGTGGATAAATATATAGACGTAATGTTTATGCTCTAGTTAATTTAAAACCACAGCAGGCGCCGCAGCAGGAGGAAGGGACCAGGAGACAGCAGCCCGAAGGAAGCACGACCCGGTGCAGCACAAGGGGAGGGGAAATGCAGGCATGAACGAGGCCCCCGCTGCCTGGCAGCCCCGACCGGAACATAAACCAGCCAACCAGAGGTAAGAACCTCACCGTGTATGCTCCTGGGAACAGAAAACACTGAGGGGTGGATGGGGAGGGGCCTATTTAACCTCTCTGTGTTTCCTGTTCCTATTAGAGCTACAGGGGACAATCTCATGGTGATGCTGCCATGATGGACTCATGAAAAACGAATTATCGGTAAGTAATAATACCATCTTTCCATATACAGTCATGGCCGTAAATGTTGACACCCTTGAAAATTATCTAGAAAATGAAGTATTTTTCACAGAAAAGGATTGCAGTAACACATGTTTTGCTATACACATGTTTATTTCCTTTGTGTGTATTGGAACTAAACCAAAAAAGGGAGGAAAAAAAGCAAATTGGACATAATGTCACACCAAACTCCAAAAATGGTCTGGACAAATTTATTGGCACCCTTTCAAAATTGTGGAAAAATAACATTGTTTCAAGCATGTGATGCTCCTTTAAATTCACCTGAAGCAAGTAACAGGTGTGGGCAATATAAAAACCACACTTGAAAGCATATAAAAAAGGAGAGAAGTTCACTTCGTCTTTGCATTTTGTGTCAGTGGGTGCCACACTAAGCATGGACAACAGAAAGAGGAGACGAGAACTGTCTAAGGAATTGAGAACCAAAATTTGGGAAAAATATCAACAATCTCAAAGTTTCAAGTCCATCAGCAGATATCTAGATTTGCCTTTGTCCACAGTGCGCAACATAATCAAGAAGTTTGCAAACCATGACACTGTAGCTAATCTCCCCGGGCATGGACAGAAGAGAAAAATTGATTAAATGAAATGCTATGGCAGGAGACCCAGGAGGACCCCACTGCTGACACAGAGACATAAAAAAGCAAGACTACATTTTACCAAAATGAACTTGAGTAAGCCAAAATCCTTCTGGGAAAACGTCTTGTGGACAGACGAGACCAAGATAGAGCTTTTTGGTAAATCACATCCTTCTACTGTTTACCGAAAACGTAATGAGGCCTACAAAGAAAAGAACACAGTACCTACAGTGAAATATGGTGGAGGTTCAATTATGTTTTGGAGTTGTTTTGCTACCTCTGGCACTGGGTGCCATGAATGTGTGCAAGGAATCATGAAATCTGAGGATTACCAACGGATTTTGGGTTTCACTGTACAGCCCAGTGTCAGAAAGCTGGGTTTGCATCCGAGATCTTGGGTCTTCCAGCAGGACAATGACCCCAAACATAAGTTAAAAAGCACCCAGAAATGGATGGCAACAAAGCGCTGGAGAGTTCTGAAGTGGCCAGCAATGAGTCCAGATCTAAATCCCATTCAACACCTGTGGGGAGATCTTAAAATTGCTGTTGGGAAAAAGGTGCCCTTCTAATAAGAGAGACCTGGAGCAGTTTGCAAAGAAAGAGTGGTCCAACAATCCGGCTGAGAGGTGTAAGAAGCTTATTGATGGTTATAGGAAGCGACTGATTTCAGTTACTTTTTCCAAAGGGTGTGCAACCAATTATTAAGTTAAGGGTGCCATTAATTTTGTCCAGCCTATTTTTGGAGTTTGGTGTGACATTATGTCCAATTTGCTTTTTTCCCTCCCTTTTTTGGTTTAGTTCCAATACACACAAAGGGAATAAACGTGTATAGCAAAACATGTGTTACTGCAATCCTTTTCTGTGAGAAATACAAATTTTTTATTTTTTATTTCAGGGGTGCCAACATTTACGTCCACTGCTGTAAATCTTATCCAATTTAATCTATCCCTGTTTTATGAGAAGTTCAGGATTCAGTCAATACCATCTGAAGAACTAAACAAACTCTAGGGATGTGTATAGCCAAGGAAGTGCACACACAGGCATCAAAGGGGGCTGGAGCCCCTGCCCTTTCTCTGCACCTGCCCTTGTGTGCCCTATTGACAAGGCATATTATTGCATTTTGCTACGATTCGTGCTAAATCAAGGTAATGTCTCTGTACTTAAGATAAGGTGTATATTGTCTCTGTACTGTGACATTACTGTGTGTATAAGCCCTGTTCTGTGACAATACTGTGTGTTATAACTGTACTGGGATGTCACTATGCATATAAACCCTGTACTGTATTGTCACTGTACACACTATCCCTGTACAGTAAAAGGTTAACTTGCAAAGTGACACAGTGCAGGGTTAATGCTCACAGTGATGTCACAGTACAAGGATAATACACACAGTGATATCACCGTACAGGAATAATACACTCAGTGATGTCACAGTATAGGGATAATACACACAGTGATATCACCGTACAGGAATAATACACTCAGTGATGTCACAGTATAGGGATAATACACACAGTGATATCACCGTACAGGAATAATACACACAGTGATGTCACAGTATAGGGACACAGTGATGTCACAGTATAGGGATAATACACACAGTGATATCACCGTACAGGAATAATACACACAGTGATGTCACAGTATAGGGACACAGTGATGTCACAGTATAGGGATAATACACAGAGTGAAGTGCCTTTTTCTTTTTTTCTTATTTTTCTTTTTTTTTTTCACTTGAGCCCCTGCCCTCCAAAATGTCTGTGCATGTCCCTCTGCATCATGCATGCTATGATGTCTTTATCCACAGTTGGTAAGAAGTTTCTGAGGGTTGCAATGTTTCTGGAGGGTTTTCTGTCGCACCTACTCAAGCTCTTCCTCTTGGTCTGTTTTTAGTTGCTGAAAGTTTTCACAAAGATTGCAGCGGAGATGATGGTCCACATCATCAAAATTGATATTGAAAAACTTTGTCCTCATTGTTCTTTTTATATCTAGTTTTGTGAAAAAATAAAGATGATTTTTTTAATTCTATTTTTGGAGCCTAGATGGATGCTATTTTATATGTACTTTTGGACATTCTGTTAGTTCCAGGACCTGAGAATATTTTGAATCCTGAATTACACATAAGGAATATGTAGTGTGCTGTGATCATCACACTAGTTCCTGAACCAAATTCTGATATTTTGGGATTTGTTATCTATAGTGTCAGAGTCTTAGAGAGAAGCCATGTTTATGCTAGAATTAATGATTCCCGAAGGAACAGGTCGAGAGAGACATTTGGAGTATCAGATTGCTCTTCCTCCCAGACTTTATTATATTTTACTCTGTATTTGCAACTTAACATACAATAGACCGAATAAAAGACACTTAATGTCAACAGTTTGTAAAGAGCTTCAGACAGTACTAGTTGTACAGGCATAAGTAGCAGGAGAAAACATTCAAGTGAAGTTGTCAACAGATCCTTTAGGAATTGAGGAAAAGAGCCTTAGGAAGGCCTACAGTTGAAAGGGGTGCATAAGGGCAGATAACACTATGACACTGCCCTGTTGCATAAGCCCATGCTTTTAGTAGTCACTATGTTTTTATTGTCCATTTGAGTCAATATGTCATTAACCCCTTAACGACGAAGGACGTATATTTACGTCCTCCGCCGGCTCCCGTGATATGCCGCGGGGTAACACGGTGTCCCCGCGTCATATCGGGTCGGTCCCGGCGGCTGTCAACGGCTGGGACCCGCAGATAATACAGTACATCACCGATCGTGGTGATGCCCTGTATTAACCCTTCAGACGCGGCAAACAAAGCTGACCGCCGCGTCTGAAGTGAAAGTGAAAGTAATCTGGCTCAGTCGGGCTGTTCGGGACCGCCGCGGGGAAATTGCGGCGTCCCAAACAGCTTACAGGACACCGGGAGGGCCCTTACCTGCCTCCTCGGTGTCCGATCGACGAATGACTGCTCCGTGCCTGAGATCCAGGCAGGAGCAGTCAAGCGCCGATAACACTGATCACAGGCATGTTAATACAGGCCTGTGATCAGCATGAGAGATCAGTGTGTGCAGTGTTATAGGTCCCTATGGGACCTATAACACTGCAAAAAAAAAAAAGTTAAAAAAAGTGTTAATAAAGGTAATTTAACCCCTTCCCTAATAAAAGTTTGAATCACCCCCCTTTTCCCATAAAAAAAATAAAACAGTGTAAATAAAAATGAAAATGTCCGAACTATATAAATATATCATTAATTAAACTGCACGGTCAATGGCGTATGCGCAAAAAAAATTCCAAAGTCCAAAAAAGCTTATTTTTGGTCACTTTTTATACCATTAAAAAATGAATAAAAAGTGATCAAAAAATCCGATCAAAACAAATATGGTACCGATAAAAACTTCAGATCACGGTGCAAAAAATGAGTCCTCATACCGGCCCATAGGCAGAAAAATAAAAAAGTTATCGGGGTCAGAAGATGACATTTTTAAACGTATAAATTTTCCTGCATGTAGTTATGATTTTTTCCAGAAGTACGACAAAATCAAACCTATATAAGTAGGGTATCATTTTAACCATATGGACCTACAGAATAAAGATAAGGTGTCATTTTTACCGAAATATGCACTGCGTAGAAACGGAAGCCCCCAAAATTTACAAAATGGAGTTTTTTCTTCGATTTTGTGGCACAATGTTTTTTTTTTTCCGTTTTGCCGTGAATTTTTGGGTAAAATGACTAATGTCACTGCAAAGTAGAATTGGTGATGCAAAAAATAAGCCATAATATGGATTTTTAGGTGGAAAATTGAAAGGGTTATGATTTTTAAAAGGTAAGGAGGAAAAAAACGAAAGTGCAAAAACTGAAAAACCCTGCATCCTTAAGGGGTTAATCATCACCTGACTTACCCATCCTCCATTACTTACATCCAAGAAATGTTTTATATTTTTGATGAAGTTGGGGATTTGTACCTGTAACATTGAGAAAGAATGTTTACTCATGCTTCTGATGTCTGCATAAAGTTTCTATAGGTAGGTCTGTAGGTACTTGGGAGCAGCTAAATGTAGGCTGTTCCATGTAAAGATAGTTCACTCCCTTTTAGTTTGTAATACCTAAAATTAGGCCTTGCTGTAAGATCATCAACCTTTGATGTTGGAATAATCTAAATTGGTATATCATTTTCTATATGAACTGGCCGCTTTCAATATATCCAAATGTTGCACTTTAACATCTTAGCGAAACAGGGCATACATGTACACCCTGATCACAATCCAGTTGCATGAAGCATACTCAAGAGTCAATGGTTAAAGGGGTATTCTGGTGGAAAACTATTTTATTTTTATTTTATTTTTTAATCAACTGGTGCCGGAAAGTAGAACAGATTGGTAAATTACTTCTATTTAAATATCTTAATCCTTCCAGTACTTATCAGCTGCGCCAGAGGAGGTTGAGTTGTTCTTTTCTGTCTGACCATAGTACTCTCTGCTGACATCTCTATCCATGTCAGGAACTGTCCAGAGCAGGAGCAAATCCCCATAGAAAACCTATCCTGCTCCAGACAGTTCCTGATATGGACAGAGGTGTCAGCAGAGAGCACTATGGTCAGACAGAAATGAAATTCAAAAAGAAAAGAACTTCCTGTGGAGCATACAGCAGCTGATAAGTACTGGAAGGGTTAAGATTTTTAAATAGAAGTAATCTACAATACTCACATTAGAAATGATTTAATGGCTGAGACCGTGCTTCAATTATAAACAAAAATGTATTAAAAGTACAGACTCTTGTGTAAAAAGTTTCCCTCACAGGGCCCTTGTGGGGGAAATAGCAATTTAAACACTTATCTACTGCAATAAATAAAATATAATTATGGAGAACATTAAAATATATTACAAATAGCAATATAGTGCAGTGTGACCGATAGTCCGGCAGTTTGATTAGCTGATGATCCTTAAAGCTATACAAAATTGTCCAGTAAATTAAGGGTAGGTATTCCAGATGTATATTGTGCTGTAAGATATAATTATATTTCCAGAAAGTATGAGGAATCTTGGTCCCGCTGCGATGGGCTGCTCTCTAAGCGCTTGCATGCGCCGGCGCTTACAGAGCTCATTTTAGCATTTTTGTTTTTTCCTCCTTCCCTTCTAAAAGTCATAGGGGGAGATTTATCAAGAAATGTCTATTTTAGATCAAATTTCCACCATTTTTTTGTCTATACTTTGACTAGCGTGCGCCTTATTCATCAATAATGTGCAGCGTAATGATGAATAAGGTGCAGCTCTCCTTTAGTGTGAAAAGTTGTCTAACGTACACCTTTTCGAAAAAAGAGTCAGACCAACAACCATAGGCCTGGGTTCTCAACCCGTGGTACATGTACCCATAGGGGTACCCCACGGGTTGAGCATTGGTATGCGAAAGCAGACAAATACTGGCCATGCACTGGCAAGTACTTGTCAGCACATAGCCGGGCAAACCTCCAGCTGTTGCAAAACTACAATTCTCAGCATGCAGTGACAGAAGGGCATGTTGGGACATGTAGTTATGCAACAGCTGGAGGTACACTACTATAACTTTGGCTGTCAGTGCATGCTGGGGGGTGTAGTTATGCAACAGCTGAAGGCACACTGGTTGCAAAACACAGAGTTTGTTACATAACTCAGTGTTTCCCAACCCGTGTGTCTCCAGCTGTTGCAAAACTAAAACTCCCAGCATGCATGGTCTGTCAGTGCATGCTGGAAGTTATAGTTTTGCAACAGCTGGAGGCACACAGGTTGTGAAACACTGAGTTATGTAACAAACCGATAACTTATACCGATAACTTATAGCCGATAATTTATACCGGAATATCGGTATGTTATCGGCTATTGGGCTGGAAGGTCACAGATTATCGGTATTGGTATCGGCCCTAAAAAATCTATATCAGTAGATCCCTAGTCCTGGGGGGGGGGGGGCAGGGCTAGCAGAAGTTGTCCCCCGCTGGTAACAGCGGGACTTCTGCCAGTTAACCCGTGCGATGCCGCGCTGGACCTGCACAAATTGCCATCTATAGACGGGATTCTGCGGGAAGGGGTTAAAGGTTGAATTGTGGAAGGTAGAAATTATTCTCACACCTACTGGTAGATGGTGTAGCTTTGCGCCTAAAATGTACTTTTGCGCACAAAATAGCTACTTTTGACAAAAGTCGCAAATGATAAATACGTGACCACTGCATGGTCAAAAAGAAAAAGTTCTACGGGTAGGAAAAAAGAGTAAAACAGTCTATATCAAAAGGCGCCTAGTAAAAGTCTCAAAATATGCTGCTTGCGCCTGAACATAGACAAAAAAATGCTCTAAAAGCAATGATAAATCTCCCCCAATGATAAAGCTTTACATTTTGCACCCACAGACCCATATAAGGGCTTGTTTTTTGCATCACTTGTACTTTGTAATGACATCACTTATTTTATAACAATCTGCGGTGAAACAAAAAAAGACTTATTTGTGGGGTGGAATTAGAAAAAAAAAATTTTTTTTTTGGGGGGGGGGGGGGGAGCTTCCGTTTCTACTCAGTGCACTTTTTGGTAAAAATGACACCTTATATTTATTCTGTAGGTCCATACGATTACAAGGATACCAAATTCATGTAGGTTTTATTTTATTTTACTATTTTAAAAAAAATTATAACCTGCACCAAAATTAATGTTTAAAATTGGCACATTTTGACCCCTATATCTTTTTTATTTTTCTGCATACAGGGCTATATGAGGGCTCATTTTTTGGTCTGTAGTTTTTATCGGTACCATTTGTTTTGACTGGACTTTTTTAATTGATTTTTATTAATATTTTTATGGTATTTAAAGTGACCAAAAATGCACAATTCTGGGCTTTGGTATTTTTTTACGTGTACGCCATCAAGCATGCGGTTTGGCTAACCTTATATTTTAATAATTCGGACATTTATGTACGTGGCAATACAATACAACATATGATTATTTTTATTACATTATTTTATTTTTAAAATGGGAAAAGGGGGAGGTGCAAATTTTTATTATGAAGAGGTTAATTCTCTTAATTAACTTAATTTTTTTTAATACTTTATTATTATTATTATCCTTTTTTTTTCCTCCATAGGGGGCTATACCATGCAATCTTTTGATTGCACATACTGTTGAATGCTTGGCCATAGCATAGCATTGACCAGTGTTATTGGTGCTCTTCTGCTCCAGCCTGCTGAAGCTTCCTGGAGCAGCAGATCACCGATTGGATGGCGAGGAGGCAGGTAAGGCCCCCCCCCCCCCCCCCCCCCGCCCCGCTGTCCTCTCAGCTGATCAGGACATTGCAATTTTACCACGATGGTCCCATCAGCTCCCGGAAACATTCTAGTTTTGTTTTAGATGCCTCGATCGGCCCAAACGGCACAGCCTGGCATTAACCCTGAGTCCTGGCTGCTTATAGCAGTTGGGAGCCACTGCGTTTGAAGTATTCTCCACTCGTGAGAATGCTTTAAAGCCCAGTAACAGGACCAGGGCGTACAGGTATGCCCTGCGTTCTTAAATACCAGGACACTAGAGTGTACCTGTACACCCTGCGTCCGTAAAGGGTTAAGAACTATAATTTTATAAAAGTAGCAAAATAAATATTAAAACAAAACCTATAAAAATTGGGTATTGTAATTATATGGACCTACAGAGTAAAGATAGTGTTATTTTAACCGTAAAGTGCACTGCGTAAATAACAAAAAAAAAGTAGAAAAATTGTGGGGGGGGGTTCTAATTTCTTCCCACAAATAATTTTAATAAATTATGTCATTTAAAAGTACAATTAAACAAGCCCTATGTGGTCCTTTAAAGAGTTATGAGGAAAAATGGGGGGGGGGGGGGATTTAAGCACAAAAAATGAAAATAGTTGATTCCTTAAGGGGATAAACTGTTTCAAGGTCGACATTTAAGATTATTTAGGATAACAGCAATATTTTTATCAGATTTTAGAAGGACTTAATTCATTTCATTTTGGATTTGTGATTGTTCTGCTGGACAAAAACTATCTTTTGAGTGGTGTCTCCCTACCGTCCTCTGAGTCTGAAGCAGTCATCATGTGGATGAGCCATATTTTTATACCACTATTTTTAATTTGCTCTGTTCCTTTTTGTAAGTGAGAGTGAATAGAATAAGCAAAGAAAACAGGAAAACATGTCATACCTGGCCCCCTGTCTGGACTTTAGCGAAACAGACAAAGGAATGTTACAGGCGAGTGGAAACATGAAACTGAGCGAGCAGCTACAGAGAGCATGACAAAAAGGTGGGAGGGGAGGAAGACGAGGAGGACATGAAGGATATGGACACAGTTTCTTGAAGATTCCTGGTCAGGATGGCATGTGCATGGGACTTTCAGTTTCGGGTGCTGCTATTAGGTGACTCTGGTGTTGGCAAAACTTCCCTCCTGAGGAGATACACAGAGGAAGAGTTTACAGACACAACTGGGCCCACTGTTGGGGTAGATTTCTGCTCGAGAATAGAAGAGCCTGAGCCTGGAGTTAAAGTAAGGCTGCAGTTCTGGGACACAGCTGGACAGGAACGTTACCGGTGAGGTGAATGTAATGCTTTGCACCATAGAACAATAAAACATCTTTCACTTTTCTATATCATGCTGTGTAAAACATGACTGGATTTCCAGAAAATCATTAATTATTTATCCGTGCAGTTTCCTCCTCTGTATTTATATAACAAAAGAAGGCACGTAGGAGTGAGCAGATAGTGTTCTTAGTACACATTAAGGGTCCATTCACACGGGCGGATTAACAGCATAATTTACGCAGTGTATTTGCTGCAGAAAATCCGCAGCAGATTTAGCTATTTTAGGCTAGGTTGACACTACGGATTCTCCGGGCAAAAAAATCAGTCGGTGCTAGGACCGCGCGGACACTGCAGTCTCCAATAGACTGCAATGTGTTCCGTGAGTATTTCCGCCTAAAGAAAGAGCAACGCCATTCTTCAGGCGTAAATTTCCAAGCGGATTTTTTGTTCACAAATTCCGCTTCACAAATTCCGAAGTTTGAATTTGTGAACGGAAACCCATTCACTAGACTATACATTTTAGCAAGCGAAATTTCCGCCTGCAATTTCAAAGCGGAATTGCAGGCGGAAATTCCGTAGTGTGAACCTAGCCTTAGATTTCACTGGGTCCGAAGGAAAATCTACCTCTACGGCGGATTTTCTGCTGACCCATTGAAGTCAATGGTAGCAAAATCCGGACCGGATTTTCTGCAGCAAACATCCGCCCGTATGAACGGACCTCATACACCTATAGATCTGTCCAGTGTTTTATTAGCCATAGCTGGTACTTTTGCTTGAAAACCTAAGTGATCATTGGTAACCACCAGTAAGCCCCGGTTTCCATTTTTTTTAACATAAAAAAAAAAAAACAGACCAAAAAAAACTGCCCTGTCATTTTGAACTTCCAAGATGCAGTTTTTGTGTCATGTTTTTTTTAAATAGTGAGTTTTTGTTCTTTCTAGTTAAAGGAAATGTGTCATTAGAAAATGACCTTATGTTTAAATCAAGTTTGTTATGTCACATTTTTGTAAGAAATGTTTTTGCATGTTTTTTTATTTTTATTTTCCCTTTTTGTTTTACTATACTTTACTATACTTTTACAATACAACTGAAAAGTTGCTGTTTTATTCTGGCCAGTAGGCCTAATATTAAACTAGAACTTTTTCTGTTATGTACAGATCACTTTACAACAGTGCCCTCCTTATCATCACAGACAGGAGAACAGTGAAAGTATAGATAAGACAATATGTCATTCTCAGAGATCAGCCTTCCCTCCCTGTTAAATGTTTGCACTGTAAGGGCATGCTGTGGGTTGTAGTCTTCCAACAGCTGAGATCACAACTCTGGCGAGAAACATGAAATTATATTGCCGTAGTTTCATATTTCTGTGAGCCGGCCGGCTCCGTTCCCCAGCCACCCGCCAACATCTACCACCCGCTCGCTAGCCGTTTCAACTACAACTCCCAGCATGTCCTGACTGTAAAATTGGCAATAATGAAAACGACACCCAATTTATATAGTTTTTCTATTATTGTACTATTATTTATTATTCTATAAATTGCCCTATTTTGACCCCTTTAGAATCTTTTTTTGTTTATGGGGTTGTATGAGAGCTAATTTTTTGTGCCATGATCTGTAGTTTTTATTGGTACTGTTTTTGTTTTGATAGGACATTTTTTTATTGCTTTTTATAAAAGCGTACCTGTCATATCCCACAAAAAAAAAAGTTATATGTTGCTCAGTATCTAATCGTCATCGTGTTCATATACTTTTACGTGTCTAGGACCTATATTTCTTACAAATATCTTCTATCTATTGCTCATTCGATTTGTCATTCTTCTTCTCCCTGAGTGCTGGGTCTCTTCATCCAGTCTCTGCAGGCTGCTCTGTAACCCTTTCCCCTCCGCTGCAGTCTGATAGGATAAGAGAGAGCACAGAGGATTGCTATTCTCCTTTACTTACAGGACTTTGTCCATGCCTGTGCTTCAGCTTGGACAAAGCCATGATTTATTAGAAAAGTTAATGGTTTTGCTAAGACGTCCCACTTCCCTTGTATGACGCGGAATCACAAGCTGACCCACTGAGACCCATGGCCAATACCGGACATCACCAATCCCGGTGATGCCCGGCATTAACCCCTTAGACGCCACGTTCAAAGTTGATCGTGGCATCTAAAATAGAGAAAAAAACATCTTGGCAGCTCAGCGGAGTTGATCGGGACCACCGCGATGTTCTGATCAGCTAAGAGGATGGCGGGAGGGCCCTTAACTGCCTCCTTGCCGTCCGATCGTTGCTAGGATGCTCCAGCCAGGCTCTGCAAGCTGAAGCAGTTGAGCACCGATAACACTAATCAATGCTATGCTATGGTATATATATATATGGTATAATCAGAAGATTGCATGTTATAGTCCCCTATGGTGACTATAAGATGGTGTAAAAAAATTTAAGTTATTAAATGTGAATTAACCCCTTCCCTAATAAAAGTTTGAATCATCCCCCTTTTCCTATAAAAAAAAAAATATATATATATATATCTACATGTAAGCATAAATAAACGTGTGTGGTATCGTCGCGTGCGTAAATGTCCAAACTATAAAAATACAATGTTAATTAAACCGCACAGTCAATGCCGTTTACGTAAAAAAAAAAAAAAAAAAAGTCCAAAATTGCATACTTTTGGTCACTTTGTATACCCTAAAAAAGTTTATAAAAAGCGATCAAAAAGTCCCATCAAAACAAAAATGGTACCGATAAAAACTTCAGATCACGGCGCAAAAAATGAGCCCTCATATAGCCCTGTATATGGAAAAATAAAAAAGCAATAGGGGTCAGAAGATGACAATTTTAAACATACTCATTTTGGTACATGCAGTTCTAATTTTTAATAAAATAAAATAAAACCTATAGATATTAGGTATCCTTATAATGGTATGGACCTATAAAATAAATATATGGTGTAATTTTTACCGAAAAGTGCACTGCTTAGAATCAGAAGCCCCCAAAAGTCACAAAATGGCTTTTTTTATTTTTTAAGTTTTGACCCACAAATATATATATTTTTTTGTTTGGCCATAGATTTTGTGATGAACTGATTGATGTCATTACAAAGTAAAATTGGTGGCGCAAACAACAAGCCCTCACATGGGTCTGTAGGTGGAAAATTGAAAGTGATATGATTTTTAGAAGGTGAGGAGTAAAAACGAATAAGTAAACCCGTAGAGAAAGGAAATCAACCCGACACTGGCTGTATGAGAGGATAATGCAACTGTCCCGCTAAGGTGTACTGTCACCTATTGTCAGCAGTAGTAGGAGGTATATATGCTCAAATGGTGGTGCTGCACGTAGAACAGGTAAGTCCAATATGTTACACGGAAAGAAGAGATGAATGGAGCAAATCACCAGAGACCGCAGAGCTGATGCCGAGAAGAAGCTTTATTCCATACTTCATGAATGCGGCACACGGGGAGGCAGGAGATGGATCTGTGGGGGAGCAGACACTAATGGGCCACGCACCATATCACGCTTCACAAGCGCTTAGTTCAAGCCCCTACCGCGTCTGTTGTCAGATCTGGTTTTCTAGTGTCTCGTGTGCTGTTGCTATAGTGATGGCGTGTATACACAAAAACATACAAAATAATGTAAAATAGAGCACAAGTGAGCTAAAAGCATAAAAGATCCAACACTCAGGAGAGCAAGAAAGTCTAAACTATTGGGGGTATGTTATAGAAGGACACTCAATTCATTTTTGTCATTAACCCTATGGGTCCGGTGGAAGCCAATCGCATAATCCACTGTGCTTCTTTGACCAAAAGTGTGTCATGTCTATTCTTCCCTCTATAGCTATGTTCTATCCTATCTAAAGCAGCAAACCTTAACTTATTAGGATCATTGTTATGGCACTCAGACAGTAATAGAGCGGGGGGCTCCGATCCCTGTGCGCAAAGACCTGATGTGCTCCCTGATCCTATGAAATAATGGACGGATGGTCTTGCCTATATAGTAGTGACCACAGTCACATACTTAACAGTAGACTACGTATCTGGATCTACAGGTAATCGGTTGTGTTATGTGAATAGTGTATCCTCCCAGAGTGACAGATTTACCTCTCATATTGAGTGAACAAAAGGAAAAGGATCCGCGTGTGAAGTTTCCTATGGGTCTGGTATCTGTCAACCACGTTTTTTGTACCTTCTGTTGATTCTTTTTATTCTTTAGAAAGTTCCCAATTGTTCTGTTACGTTTATATGTAATAATAGGTTTACTAGTAGTAAACTTTTAAATTAGGGTCTTTCTGAAGCATAAACCAATTCCTATGAATGACCAGTTTAACGGTCTCATTCATAGGGGTATTGGTGAAAGAGAAGAAAAATCTATTTCCTGCCGATTTTTTGTTATCATTAGGACTTAAAGGGGTACTCCGGTGAAAAACTATTTATTTTTATTTTTTTTATAAATCAACTGGTGCCAGAAAGTTAAACAGATTTGTAAATTACTTCTATTAAAAAATCTTAATCCTTCCTGTACTTATTAGCTGCTGAATACTACAGTGGAAATTCTTTTCCGTTTGAAACACAGAGCTGTCTGCTGACATCATGAGCACAGTGCTCTCTGCTGACATCTCTGTCCATTTTAGGAACTGTCCAGAGTAAAAGGAAATCCCCATAGCAAACATATGCTGTTCTGGAAAGTTCCTAAAATGGACAGAGATGTCAGCAGAGAGCACTGTGCTCATAATGTCAGCAGACAGCTCTGTGTTTCAAAAAGAAAATAATTTCTGTTGTAGTATTCAGCAGCTAGTAAGTACTGGAAGGATTAAGATTTTTTAATAGAAGTAATTTACAAATCTGTTTAACTTACTGACACCAGTTGATTAAAAAAAAAAAGTTTTTCACCGAAGTACCCCTTTAACGACACAGGACGTATATTTACGTCCTGCGCCGGCTCCCGCATCACATCGCGTCGGTCCCGGAGTTCATCAACGGCCGGGACCCGCGGCTAATACCACACATCGCCGATCGCGGCGATGTGCGGTATTAACCCTTTAGAAGTGGCGGTCAAAGCTGACCGCCGCTTCTAAAGCGAAAGTATCCCGGCTAGTCAGTCGGGCTGTTCGGGCTGAAATCGCGGCGTCCCGAACAGCTTGCAGGACACCGGGAGGGCCCTTACCTGCCTCCCCGGTGTCCGATTGACGAATGACTGCTCCGTGCCTGAGATCCAGGCAGGAGAAGTCAAGCGCCGATAACGCTGATCACAGGCGTGTTAATACACGCCAGTGATCAGCATAGGAGATCAGTGTGTGCAGTGTTATAGGTCCCTATGGGAGTGTTAATAAAGGTCATTTAACCCCTTCCCTAATAAAAGTTTGAATCACCCCCCTTTTCCCATAAAAAAATAACAGTGTAAATAAAAATAAACATATGTGGTATCGCCGCGTGCGTAAATGTCCGAAATATAAAAATATATTATTAATTAAACCGCACAGTCAATGGCGTACGCGCAAAAAAATTCCAAAGTACAAAAAAAACGCATTTTGGTCACTTTTTATACCATTAAAAAATGAATAAAAAGTGATCAAAAAGTCCGATCAAAATAAAAAATTTACAAAATGAAGTTTTTTCTTCGATTTTGTCGCACAATGATTTTTTTTCCCTTTCGTCGTGAATTTTTGGGTAAAATGACTAATGTCACTGCAAAGTAGAATTGGTGACGCAAAAAATAAGCCATAATATGGATTTTTAGGTGGAAAATTGAAAGGGTTATGATTTTTAAAAGGTAAGGAAAAAACGAAAGTGCAAAAATGGAAAAACCCTGAGTCCTTAAGGGGTTAAGGAGAGATTCACGAGGAATCTGATCTATGTGTTTCTTTGCCCGATGAATAATTTCGTGAGGGTACCCTCTCTGAAGGAATCTGTTGCTGAGGTCTTCCACTTGTCTATCGAAAATATCAGGATCATTATTTATCCTCTTCAGCCGCACCATCTGACTGAATGGTATGCTATCTTTCATGTGTGCGGGGTGCAAATCAGGAATATGTTGTCCACATACCGAAACATCAACTTAATATGGCGGACAAACGGAATAAATGGGGAATAAATGTTGTATTGTTTGAAAATAGCTTAAAAAATATTTGCATATGAACAAGAGACAGGTGTCTCCATAGCTGTGCTAAACAGCTGTTTATACCATTGTCCACCATGTTGAAAGTTGTTGTTATTGAGAATAAGGGTGACAGCTTCAGTAACAAAATAAATGAATTCTGGGGATTTTTCTGTAAGCTGTAAAAAAAGCCTTGACAGCCTGTACACCTACATCATGGGGATGCGGGTATAAAGACTGACAACATCAATAGATGTGAGCTGGTATCCCTCCTTCCATACAAAATCCTGAACTACCATAATCCAATCACCCGTGTCTCTGAGACATGTCGGGATGGATCTGAGCAAGGGAGATATTAGCCACTCTATGTAGCTGGATAGGTACTCAGTAGGAGCACCTATTCCAGCTACAATCAGCTGACCTGGGGGCAGTTAGACATTTTTGTGTGTTTTAGGGAGTGTGTATATATGTATATAAGCCTTGGCTGGGCTGGTTGGAAGCAATTTCTCAGCGGTGGATTCCGATAAGACTTTGCTTTCCACCGACCTGCGCAAGAAATCCCTAATCTTGTCCATAATTTTGGTGGTAGGAAAGAACGGAGGGGAGTTTGGCATATACATTAGTATTAGTTAGCTGCCTAAATAACTGAGCTTCACATTCCTCCTTTTTCAACAAAAATATGGCGCCTCCCTTGTCCGCTCTAGACACCTGCAAATCCTCTCTAGATGCTAGCCATTTTAATGCCTCCTGCTAATCACAAGTGATATTGGCTTTAGATTTATGGTATATTAAAGATCTTACTTCTTTAAGAATGGTACTGTAAAACAGATCCAATGGGCTGCCTGGATAGATGGGAGGGTTGAAATGAGAGGGGTTACCCCCCAAAAAATACTGGTCATTGTCAAGTGAGAGATCCTCCTTCCACTCATCCACCTCTCCAGTCAGCTCAATAAGATTGCGAAGGGCAGCATAGTCATGAAACTCAAATCCAGGTACAACTCTAAACCCCAAAGGACCTATTCTACATTGCTGTTCACCCTCAAGTTTCAATTTGGATACAGTGCTATGATATTTATTTGGACTTTGATTATGCATGGTAGTGAAAAATTTTTGGCCTAATTTTTCTGATAGCTTTAAATAGCTCTTCCTTGAAGATAGCAAAGTCAAAGTTCTCTGCCAGTCCAAAGTTCAAGCCCTTACTAAGGGTGCAAAAATGAAAAAAAAACTGAAAACTGTCGTCCTTAAGGGGTTAAGTCTGCATAGAAGACCATTAGAGGCAATCATTAGATTTCATGTACTGTTCAGCACTATTTAAAGCATACCTGTCAGATCCCACAATTTTTTTTATGTTACCCAGTACCTAATCCTGACCATGTACACCAAATGTTTATGCCTCTATCACCTATATTTATTATAAAAATACCTCTTTTCATTAGCACACAGTATTAGAAATCCTCTCAGGGTGTGTCCCTCCCTTGTGGGAGGTGATTGGTGTGTCTGTTCATGCAGCCTTTTCAATGAGTCATTGCTTGTCCATGACTCATGGACAAGCTGATGCTGCTGTAGGACTAGTTAGTGTCCCAGTAGTAGGAACCCCCCTAGTGGTGGGATTTTCAGCCGTTTTCTTGATTAAATATTCAAGTCTTTAAACAACCATATTACAGAAGGTCTTTAATTTTCATCAGTAACAACATATAAAAAGATCTGACAGTGCCCATTTAATAACATAGTACCGATCAGTACTATCAGCAATCTTTTTGTACAGCCTGTCTAGGCAGACCATACAATAAGAAAGGCGATGCTGTGGCACAGAGGAGGGTAAGAGACTTTCAGCTGCCATTTAAACTTATTGAACCCCTCCTATGGTGCTGCGGGAGTCCAATGAGCCTTTCAAATCCACCTGCATTTGTCATGTTTCCTATGGATGCTGTGATCGGCATTAATTACGGCATCTAAAGGGTTAATGGTGGACATATGTCCCCAGCTGCTATCAGTTACTGCAATGAAGCCAGCACAGACCCTGTGCTTGTTTTATAGCTGCACCATACATGTACGACACTGTGTGCCAAGTACTATACTGCAGTGCCGAACATTTATGGTTCTTGTCCCCAGGGGTTAAAATACATGGTCTGATGAGACCATTAAAGGGGTATTCCAAAGGATAGGAAATAAGATGTATGATCGCAGGGCTCTCGCCGCTAGGGACCCCCGCACTTTCGGTGCAGCCCCCGGCATTCTGTGCCGGGCGCTGCTTCAGAGACGGGGACGTGACATCACAGCCACGTCCCTCCATTCATGTCTCCCCCGTCTCGGAGGCAGCGCCCGGCACAGAATGCGGGGGTCCCCAGCGATCATACTTCTTATCCTTTGGATAGGGGATAAGATTTATAAAGCCAGAATACCCCTTTAAGGCCCTGTTAAATCATGGTTTTGATTTCTTTATGCTTAGGGGATATGCTGTTAATAGTTCTTCATATATACATTTATTGACAAAAAAAAATAAGAAGTTAGTAAAATTTAATGAAACTTTGTGTGTGAATCTGATGACTCACAGGTCGGAGTTGTTCTCTTTTATTTTTTCTTCTCCTACTAGTTCAGACCGCCATGACGATTTCTTCCAGCTACTACTGCAGAAAAAGACCTATAATGCTCCAAACTGTAATAATGCCCCCTTGTTGTCCCATATAGTAGAGTGGGTAGATAAGTGGGATGGGGATAAGTGGGTAGGTCATTCCATTACGTAGATAGATTGCTCCAGTAGACAGACAGGGCCCTTCAAGTATTTTCCCCCATCATATAGGTACCCCGAGTAGGTAGAGCCCCCCAGAGATAATTTGCCATATAGGAAAAACCCCTAGATAGCTGCCTCCTATATGTAAACCCCACATAAGCTATGTAGGTAGACCCTTATATTAGCTATGTAGTTAGTAAGTAGTCCCCAAAATAGATAGGTACATAGTAGATAGCCCCTCCCCCCATATTAGCTAGGCACAAAGGTAGTAAATAGTACCCCATATTACAGTATAGAGATAAATGAACCTGCACTCATGACCTCCAGGCACTCTATAATTCTACACTACTCCAGGCAAATCTGCAGGGAGGTATCTACAGAACCCAAAAATATTCTTTACCTACATAAATAATAAGAAACTTAAGACTGAAAATGTAGGCCTCCTAAGAAATAATCTGGGTGTAATGGTAGAGGAGGATGAGGAAAAGGCCAATCTACTAAATGCCTTCTTCTCTACTGTATTTACACAGGAAAATCCAATGTCAGATGACAAGGGAAGGGATAATGTAAATTTTTCAGCAAATCTTACCTGTTTAACCCAACAAGAACCTTAGTAACATTAAGACACACAAATCGCCGGGCCCAGGTGGCATCAATTCTAGGGTTTTGCAGGAATTAAGTACCGTACCAAATGTGGTACCAATATTCAAAAAAGAGTCAAACATGGATCCGGGGAACTAAAGGCCTGTATGTTTAAGGCTCCTTTCACACTATGAAAAGGACCCGTTGTATAACATCAGTTATAAAATTGCGGCCGATAAAATGGCCATTAGAAAAGCCCTAACTTACGTTAGTAAATCCCATTATAGTCTATGGGATTGTTCTAATACACGTTTTAACCCGTTCTCGCCCGTCATTCATAACAGATGTTATTTTGGGATGGGAGATAGTAGCGGGAGAAATAGTGCAGGCTATGGACTGGCCCGCCCTTTCCCCAGACCTGAATCCGATTGAGCACATCTGGGACATCATGTCTCGCTCCATCTACCAACGCCACGTTGCACCACAGACTGTCCAGGAGTTGGCAGATGCTTAAGTCCAGGTCTGGAAGGACATCCGCCACCTCATCATGTGCCTGCCCAGGTGTTGTAGGGAAGTCATACGGGCACATGGAGGCCACACACACTACTGAGCCTCATTGTGACATGTTTTAAGGACATTACATCAAAGTAGGATCAGCCTGTAGTGTGGTTTTCCACTTAGATTGTGAGTGTGACTCCATATCCAGACCTCCATGGGTTGATAAATTTGATTTTCGCTGATAATTTTTGTTTCATTTTGTTGTCAGCACATTTCAATTTGTAAAGAAGAAAGTATTTCATATGATTAGTTCATTCATTCAGATCTAGGATGTGTTATCTTAGTGTTCCCTTTATTAATTTATTTTAGCAGTGTATGTATCTGGACTTTTCTAAACCATTTGATACTGTGTCACACAAAAGGTTAGTACATAAAATGAGGATGCTGGGACTAGGGGAGGATATATGTAAATGGTTTAGCAACTGGCTCAGTGATAGGAAGCAGAAGGTGAGTATCAATGGAACTTACTCTGGTTGGGTGACAGTTACAAGTGAGGTAACATAGGGGTCAGTACTGGGTCCAATTTTCCATATCTTTATTCATGACCTTGTAGAGGGGTTACAAAGTAGAATCTCTATATTTGCAGAATGATACTAAACTGGGTAAGGTGATCACCATAGAGGAGGATAACATAATATTACAGAGGGTTCTGGGGAAAATTGAGGCTTGGGCACAGGTATGGCAAATAATGTGGATAAATGTAAAGTTATGCACTTGGGCCATAAAAACAAAATGTACAATTATGTGCTAAATAATAAGACATTAAGTAAAACTACTACAGAAAAGGACTTGGGGGTACTGGTGGACATTAGGGTTGGGCATGCTGTTTATAGTCATATACTACAGGGGTGTGGAAATGTAATAAACTACTTGTCCACGGGACTAAAACGGAGCAAAACCTACTTGTCCCTCATGACGATCCACTTGTCCGGGACAATTTTTGCTTTTACACACTCGTTTTTTCCTCCTTGCCCTATAAAAGCCATAACTACCTACTATAATGATACCTTCATTTTTCCATAGTATGTGCTCCAAAACAAAAACGAAAAAAATATTGGTGAAGTGAAATAGTAAAAGATAATTTAGCAGATTTGGTGGCTTTCTTTTCTACGCCATTTACCTTGTGGTTGAGGTAACATGTTATTTTGATACTTTAGGCCGGCCTGATTACAGCAATACCAGATTTGTATAGTTTCCATCATGTTTTACAAATTTAACAAAAATTCTGAACTTTTTAGAATTTTTTTTAATTGCCATTTTCTGACCCCTGTAGCTTTTTTTTTATTTTTTTTTAACCATTTTGGTATTAATCTGACTTTAAATCGCTTTTAACTTTTTTTCCTGGGATATTTTAAAAATTGCAATTCTGTGGTTCGGTATTTTAATTTTTTTTTCTTCACATTTACGTCATTTACCGTACAGCATACATAATGTATATATTTTAATAGTTCGTACAATTATTTATGCAGCAATACCAAATGTTTATTTTTATTATGTTCACATGTTTTTATATAGGAAAAGGGGGTGATTTGAACTTTTAATATGGAAGGGGTTAATGTGTGTCAAATTTTTTTTTTACACTTTATTAGTCTCTTAGGAGGAATCATTAGATTCCTCATACAGATCAATGCAGTTCTATTGAACTCCACTGATCTGTGTGCTCTGCGATCCATTGATAAAGCCTGGTCTAGCCAAGCTCTCATTGACAGAGCCACAGATATCAGTGAAAGAGAGGTAAGCCCTCCAGCTTCCTCTATAGTGGATCCCCCCCCCGATCACGCTGCGGGGGGCGATCCACCCCACTAGCATACCAGGGAGCATTCACATGTCCCTTTAGATGCCGCTGTCCACTTTGACAGCAGTGATCTAAAAGCGTTAATAGCCAGCTGCGGCATTAGCGGTGGCCCCCAGCTACTGAAAACAGCAGGGGACTGCAGAGTATGGCGCGGGCACGAGTGCGGAGCCCGCTCCATACACTTCTCTGAGCGCTGCCGTGCTTGTCGGTGGCTTTCAGGTACGGCCCTACTTGCCCGAAGCAGAGCTTGAGGCCTGAAAAATTCACCTGCCCGGCACCCGGAACTGCATGTCCCAGGTGTCGGGTGATTGGTACAGGGATGTGGAGTTCCTATGTAAAGCCCTCTCTGCCCAAACAGCTAATTGTCAGTTGTTAAACATAAAACTGCATTATAAATATAGAAAAATACCGACTAGCGCAACACTGTACCTACAGATAGCAGAAACAGGCTGAATATGTCCACACTGTGCTTTCCACTAATCATTCCCTTTTTTATTTCTAGGGCAGTGACTCGCTCCTACTACAGAAATGCTGCTTGTGTTATTCTTCTGTTTGACCTCACTGAGCATAAAACGTTTGACAGCATCCAAAACTGGTATCAGGAAGTAGCAGAGAGAGCTCAGCCTCCACCCCTTCTTTTCTTACTTCTTGGAACGAAAAGTGATATGCGTGGGCAGAGAAGTGTACCTCGGGAAGAGGCACAGACTTTGGCAGACTCCATAAGAGCCCCATACCTGGAGACATCTGCACGAACTGGCAGCAATGTTTCTTCAGCCCTCTCCCTTCTGTGTAGAGAATTGCTGAGAGCTGCGAGACAGGATAAACAGGCAGCGATGGAGCAAAGCTGTGGGGGATGCTCAGTAGGGGAGGAGACACCAAAGAAGAAAATTTTATGTACATGTTGAAAACACAAGTGAAATCTGTGTGCGCTGAAAAAACACCTCTTCTTCAATAAGAAATCAAGACAAAGAGCGGTCAGAATAACATTAATAATCTTTAATCAAACAAGCCCCTGTCTTTTATATATACAAAAGGTAATGACAGCTTAACATATTCCCTGCCAGAGGGTTTTGTAATGCAGGACTAATATAAAGCCAAGTCCCCATTACTAGATGTGTGGATTCATCTCCAAAATTAGGCTCTTCTCTGAAGAGGTGGTGCCTGCACTAGTTCCTGCAGGATGAAGGAGTCAAACTGGGAGTGTGCGTATTACAGCCGGGTAGTCTACTTCTTCTGAGATTTCTTTATTAAAGCCATTCTCTGTAAGAGACAAAGCATGTATCAATAAGGTAAAGTCAATGGCCTTATACATGCATGTACTTCATGATGTGATAATAGTTCAAAATTTAGGATAGATTTAGCTAGAGAGGTCTTATTATACGACAACATGGCTACTTTGTTCAAAAACAGCACCACTGATGTCCACAGGCTGTGCCTGGTATTGCATCGGAACCCAATTAAATAAATAGGGCTAAGATGAAGAAAAAAGTAGACAGAAGTTGGCTCTGTAAGCAACATGTTTTCCTCATGTCACTCAACCCTTTTAAATGTGGCTTAAGAATTAAAAAATATAGGACATACATGAATGTGAAGTTGTGTTTTATGACACATGGGCCAAAAGACAGGGGAACCGATTATTGTTAAAATGTAATTATTTAATTAGGAAATAGGCAATGACCTATGGTGAGTGTCTACACAAAAAACACATCTATCCTAGGTGTTGGTGCATAAAACTGCCTTAGGGTATGTTCACACGGGTGGATAACCTGAGGATTTTCCGCAATGTATTGCTACCATTGACTTCAATGGGTCAGCAGAAAATGTGCAATAGAGGCAGATTTGCAGATTTCCCTCTGAACCATTGAAGTCAATGGTAGCAAAATCCGCTGCGGATTTTTGGCAGCAAATACGCTGTGGAAAATCCGCAGCTAATCTGCCCGAGTGAACGTACCCTAACTCATACTCCTGTCCTAAGTGTCCTCCCACCTATATCCATGTGTCTTTTGTTTTCAATGATTTACAAGTACTACTATTATTTATGCATGGTCTGTTAATGGTTTACTGCCATAAACCCAGTGTTAATGTAGCTGTAGTGCTGTGCACATTTATTTTGCAGGCACGGCTCCTCTGGCCCATTTGCTGTAGGACACAGGGAGAGCCAGGGCAACGTGCAGGAGATTGCTGGGGGTCTTAGCGGTTGGACCCATCGCAATCTAAAACTTATCCACTATTTTTTGGATAGGGGATATATTTTTCAGTGTAAATGATATCTCCTTTAATGTTGTTTACTTCACCAGTCAGTGGTTAAATATGATGGCTGTTTATGATGCTGAAAGCTGCCACCTAATACTTTACCTGTTTGTGAGCCTCAGTTGTACACGCCTTTTTATAGGGCCTGATCTCTTCTGATCCAAATCCAGGAATCCACATATTCCACTGTCTCTCTGAGATTAAAAGGACATTGTTATTGTCATGTATTGCACTCTTCTGTTACTAGCAATGGATAAAAAGGCTTGTTACATGGGTTGCCATCTAATATAAAGCCTGCCACAAACAAGATACCTCAAAGACAATATCTGAAACATAAATTATCCTTAAAGGGGTACTCCACTGGAAAAAAAATTTTAATCAACTGGTAAAAAATTGGAAAACAGCACTATCCAATCCAAGGTGTTCAGTGGTGCACGCAGAGTCCAGACCTTGGTCAGGGGTCCATATGTAGAATAAAAAAGAATATCCGCAGCACACAGATATCGGTGAAAAAAATCCAAAAGGTGATTTATTCCATCAAAGAAACATGAGTGTTAAAGAACTAGATCTTGAACACTCATGTTTCTTTGATGGAATAAATCACATTTTGGATTTTTTTCACCGATACCTGTGTGCTGCGGATATTCTTTTCTAAATCAACTGGTGCTAGAAGGTTAACCCCTTGCGACACAGGAGGGTTATGAAGCTATGAGCAGCCAGGCCTGTGGCTTATGCCGGACATCCCCGTTCCGACAGATGTCCAGCATTAACTCTTTAAAGCATCCCATTGCGATAAAATTGCGATGTACCGATCAGCTAGGACGCAGCAGCAGGGTGCCTTATCTCCCTCCTGCGCATCCGAACAGCGATTGATTGCTGCAAGCCCGAAATCCAGGCTTGAGCAATCAACTGCCGATAACACTGATCAATGCAAAGCTATGGCTTTGCAGTGATCTGTGTAAAAGATCAGTGTGTGCAGTGTTATAGCCCCCTATGGGAGCTATAACACTGCAAAGAAAAAAAAAAAGTGAATAAAAAAAAAAAAGTTAATAAAGATCATTTAACCCCTTCCCTAATAAAAGTTTAAATCACCCCCCTTTTCCCATAAAAAAAACCAAAAACCTGTGTAAATAAAAATGAACATGTGGTATCGCCGCGTGCGTAAATTTCTGAACTATGAAAATATATCGTTAATTTAACTGCACGATCAATGGCGTACGTGCAAAAAAATTCCAAGGTCCAAAATAGCGTATTTTTGGTCACTTTTATAGCGTAAAAAAAATTCATAAAAGCGATCAAAAAGTCAGATCAAAACAAAAATGGTACCGATAAAAACTTCAGATCACGGCGCAAAAAATGAGCACTCATACTGCCCCGTACATGGAACAATAAAAAAGTTATAGGGGTCAGAAGAGGACAATTTTAAACGTATACATTTTCCGGCATATAGTTATGATTTTTTTCCGAAAGTAAAAAATAATGGTCTGGACAAAATTAATGGCACCCGTAACTTAATAATTGGTTGCACACCTTTTGGAAAAAATAACTGAAATCAGTCGCTTCCTATAACCATCATTAAGCTTCTTACACCTCTCAGCCGGAATGTTGGAAAACTCTTCCTTTGCAAACTGCTCCAGGTCTCTCTTATTAGAAGGGCAACTTTTCCCAAAAGCAATTTTAAGATCTCTCCACAGGTGTTCAATGGGATTTAGATCTGGACTCATTGCTGACCACTTCAGAACTCTCCAGTGCTTTGTTGCCATCCATTTCTGGGTGCTTTTTGCTGTATGT
This sequence comes from Hyla sarda, assembly GCF_029499605.1. Lineage (NCBI taxonomy): Eukaryota > Metazoa > Chordata > Amphibia > Anura > Hylidae > Hyla > Hyla sarda. The sequence goes on along the minus strand of NC_079190.1, from coordinate 287,171,846 downwards.
TTGAGGTCATTGTCCTGCTGGAAGACCCAAGATCTCGGACGCAAACCCAGCTTTCTGACACTGGGCTGTACAGTGTGACCCAAAATCCATTGGTAATCCTCAGATTTCATGATTCCTTGCACACATTCAAGGCACCCAGTGCCAGAGGCAGCAAAACAACCCCAAAACATCATTGAACCTCCACCATATTTCACTGTAGGTACCTTGTTCTTTTCTTTGTAGGCCTCATTTTGTTTTCGGTAAACAGTAGAATGATGTGCCTTACCAAAAAGCGCTATCTTGGTCTCATCTGTCCACAAGTGGTTTTCCCAGAAGGATTTTGGCTTACTCAAGTTCATTTTGGCAAAATGTAGTCTTGCTATTTTATGTCTCTGTTTCAGCAGTGGGGTCCTACTGGGTTTCCTGCCATAGCGTTTCATTTCATTTAAATGTCTATGGATAGTTGGCACGGACACTGATGCTTCCTGAGCCTGCAGGACAGCTTGAATATCTTTGGAACTTGTTTGGGGCTGCTTATCCACACTCCGGACTATCCTGCATTGACACCTTTCATAAATTTTTCTCTTCTGTCCACACCCATGGAGATTAGCTACAGTGCCATGGGTTGCAAACTTCTTGATAATGTTGCGCACTGTGGACAAAGGCAAATCTAGATCTCTGGAGATGGACTTGTAACCTTGAGATTGTTGATATTTTTCAACAATTTTGGTTCTCAAGTCCTCAGACAGTTCTCTTCAGAATTCATCTCTAGATAATGTTGTTCAATACACAGACACACAATGCAAAGACTAAGTGAACTTCTCTCCTTTTTATCTGCTTTCAGGTGTGATTTTTATATTGCCCGCACCTGTTACTTGCCCCAGGTGAATTTAAAGGAGCATCACATGCTTGAAACAATCTTATTTATCCACAATTTTGAAAGGGTGCCAATTATTTTGTCCAGCCCATTTTTGGAGTTTGGTGTGACATTATGTCCAATTTGCTTATTTTATTCCTTTTTTGGTTTAGTTCCAATACACACAAAGGGAATAAACTTGTATAGAAAAACGTGTTACTGCAATCCTTTTCTGTAAGAAATACTTCATTTTCTTGAAAATTTTCAGGGGTGCAAACATTTACGACCATGACTGTATACTGCTCTGGACAGTTCCTGACATGGATAGAGGTGTCAGCAGAGAGCACTGTAGTCAGACAGAAAATAAATTTAAAAAGAAAAAGAACTTCCTGTGCATCATACAGCAGCTAATAAGTACTGGAAGGACTAAGATTTTTTTAATAGAAGTAATTTACAAATCTGTTTAACTTTCTGACACCAGTTGATAAAAAAAAAAAAAAATTCCAGTGGAGTGCCCCTTTAAGGACACAGCCTGTTTAGGCCTTGAGGACACAGCTATTTTTCATCCTTGCATTTGAAGAGCCATGTGTCTTTCTCCATCTTGAGAAGTATGTAGGCAATGTAATCCAGCTCACTCCACCCGTACACCCTCGACACGGATTCGCACCCAGCCTGGTGCACACAAATCCCAACGCAAGAACGGCAATCCAGCGTGGGTCAGTAGAAAATCCAGATTTTATTAACTCACGGTAAAAACGGTACAAACAACCAGCAGATCAGCCGCGTTTCAGGCGCATGCGCCCTTCATGCGCCTGAAACGCGTCTGGCCTGCTGGTTGTTTGTACCGTTTTTACCGTGAGTTAATAAAATCTGGATTTTCTACTGACCCACGCTGGATTGCCGTTCTTGCGTTTGTCTTTTTCCATCTACAGACATATTAGCGGGACATAAAATATACTACAAAACAATAAAACATTGTTTGTGAGATAGAATAGAAAGAAAAAATGCTGTTTTGCTAATTTGGGGGGGGGGGGGGGGGGGAGGGGTGTTTTGTTTTAACGCCATTCACTGACATGTTATCTGTATTTGTCAGGTAGATACAATTACAATAATACCCAATTTGTATAGTTTTCATTGCCATATCCTGAGCTTTTTTTTTTAGTTTCCCCATCTATGGAAAAGTTTTAGGGCTCATTTTTTGTGTTGAGATCTGTAGATTTTTATTGTCGTCATTTTGGGGTGGATGGGACTTTTGATAGCTTTTTATAAAAAAAAATTCAGAATGTGATGAAAAAAAAAAAATTGCAATTCTAATGTGTGTTTTTTTAACCCCTTAAGGACGCAACCCACTTGGGCCTTAAGGACGCAGACAATTTTATTTTTACGTTTTCGATTTTTCCTCCTCGCCTTCAAAAAATCATAACTCTTATATTTTCATCCACAGACTAGTATGAGGACTTGTTTTTTGCGTGACCAGTTGTCCGTTGTAATACCATCACTCACTACCATAAAATGTATGGCGCAACCAAAAAATACTATTTGTGTGGGGAAATTAAAAAGAAAACCGCAATTTTGCTAATTTTGGAAGGTTTCGTTTTCACGCCGTACAATTTACAGTAGAAATGACGTTCTTTATTCTTTGGGTCAATACGATTAAAATGATACCCATGATAACCTACTTTTCTATTACTGTTGCGCTTAAAAAAAAATCACAAACTTTTTAACCAAATTAATACGTTTAAAATCCCCCTATTTTGAAGGCCTATAACTTTTTCATTTTTCCGTATAAGCAGCGGTATGAGGGCTAATTTTTTGCGCCGTGATCTGTAGTTTTTATTGATACCATATTTGCTTATATAAAACTTAATACATTTTTTATAAATTTTTTTGGGAATAAAAGGTTATAAAAAAGCAGCTATTTTGGACTTTTTTTTTAACACACTTTGGGGGTGAAATAGGGAAAATGTGACAATTTACGTTTTTATTGGGGGAGGGTTTTTTAAATTTTTTTTACTTTATTTTTTTACTTTTATTTTTACACTTTAATAGTCCCCATAGGGAACTATTTATAGCAATCATTCGATTGCTAATCCTGTTTAGTGCTATGTATAGGACACAGCACTGATCATGGTTATCGGTCATCTTCTGCTCTGGTCTGCGGGAAGGCAGATCAGAGCAGAAGACTCCCGAAAGGCAGCGGAGACAGGTGAGGGGACCTCCGTCTGCCATGCTGGATGATCGGATCGCCGCAGCAGCGCTGCGGGCGATCCGATCATCCATTTAAGTGACCACGATGCTGCAGATGCCGTGATCTGTATTGATCACGGCATCTGAGGGGTTAATGGCGGACATCCGCGGATCTCCGCCATTACCGGTGGGTCCCTGGCTGCGATCAGCAGCCGGGACCTGCCGTGCATGATTCGGGCATCGCACCGATGCCCGAGGTTATGCTTAGGACGTAAATGTACGTCCTGGTGCGTTAAGTACCACGTCACCAGGACGTACATTTACGGCACTCCTCGGTAAGGGGTTAACCAAATAGATTTATTTTTGTTAACAGGCTTTTTTTTGGGGGGGAAAATGGGAAGAGAGTGATTAGAATTTTTCATATGGGAGGGATTTAATTATATCTTTTTAAAACATTTCTTGGTAACTGCCATGATAATGGATTGGCTCCCCACAATTGCATTGCAGGGAGCTGTTTCAAACCACTAATGGAAAGCAGAAAATTTGATAGCAGCATTTACACAGTTAAACAGGGAGCATTGGAGATTGCTGATGTCTGCTATTAGCAGCAGCCCTCAGATGCTGATAGCAGAAAGGAACCACTGGGTATAGAGTGGGCTTGAGTCCCAAGCCAGCTCCATGGCAAAAAATAAATATCATAGGTCATTATGGGGTTAAAGAAAATCAGTCACGTAAAAAAATAAAAATTGGTGAAATATTAATATATTGGCTCAGATTTACCAATGCAGATGTGGCTGAATTTCGGTGTATTTTCACCAAACAAAAACTGCCACACATCACAAGCCTAAAAATAGTAAATACCACAATGAACTACAACTCTCTATAAAAAAAAAAAAAAAAAAAAAAAAAATCTCTTCTCCCACTGTATATTCTAGATTTTTATGTGCTCTTTCTTCAAACTCAGGGTTTCTTTTGCAAATATATATATATATATATATATATATATATATATATATATCTCATGCCTCTCAGTGGTAGAATTAGAAATAAACAGACACTGGATAGTTAAAATGAAGGTACCTAGATGCAGCTGAACGTCTTTAACCTCAAGTGTGTTGGATTTACGGTGTCGGGCCAGCTGGCAGGCTGCAGATACTACACTCTCAATGAAATCATCTGCGATCTGAAGAAGCATCTGCAACAGAAGAAATTAAGGGAGAATGTATCAAGTTTTTACACCTACCGTATTTTCAGACATCAAAAGGGGTTTCAGACATTAAAAAGTGTGTGGGGCTTGGTGAAAGGGGTGTGGCCTCTGTAAGAACCAAATTTATTTATTAAGAGGCACGTGTCTCCTTAGAGATCAGGCAAATCTAACATCAGCGGGATTTGACTAGAGACTGGAGTGTTAAAACGTCAGTCTTTGTAAATCCCCAGAACGATTGACCATAGTTTTTTCCCTTGCCTTACCTCTTCCACATCCTCATCTAACTGTTCATTTGGATCCACTTCTCTCACCAAATCATGGAGCTTCTTTTTAGATAGAACCTAACAGGAAACATAAGGAGAGGAAATTTTATTAAACATGTCAATAAAGACAAAGGGTAACACAGATGGAACATAAATGCTCTGTTCTTGAGTATCCAGGCCATATTATTTTACCTTTATTTACATGAAATTATACAATCCCACCCATCCTGTCAAGCACAAGAGCGGCAGATATTTGTAATGAATAGATATCCCTCGGAGACATTTGTACATACACAAATATGCACAAAGCATGAAATGTGTCATTTAAGTTGCTCTGAGAATAACCAATTATTGAACTTGTTATTAAAATGATTGAATTATTGGCTAGTACTTAGCTTTTACTTTGCACATGCGCGTTTGAATCCTAAAGTCCCCACCCAAGACCCCTCCGTTTAAAAATGGACAAAATTTTCAAAAACGTATGGGTTTTTTTTCTATAAAAACGGACAGAACTGTATGCACTTTTAAAAACAGTATACTGTTTAAAAACGCATACGGTTTACTTTTTCCCATACTGTTCCATCAGTTTTTTGCCATACGGTTTTCTTGAAAACAGTATGGCAAAAACGTAGTGTGAACCCAGCCTTATACGGGCAAAAAAATCAAAACCAAACAGAGTGCTCCTTTAACAACCTCTCATTGAGTCTATAAACATGAGTAATAGCAAAAGAGCAGAATACATCATGACCAGCAGAAGCTAACGGCCCCTTAGGTGGATGCCTTCTGTCAAAGAGAACGGTGATATTCAGAGCAGTATGTGGCATCAGACCAATAAGAGTCATTCCAAAAACAAAAGAAGGATCCTGGAGCTACACAGCAGTCAATATTTATCAGGGTTTTCAGAAAGGTTCATATAACACAAGTTGGGGCAGCAGTACAATTATTTGGGATTTAAAAAAAAAAATTCAAAAAAATGTATATATTATATAAAATAGCCAGTTTTTGAGCACGTGAAGGGATCACAGACTTACCTGGTTAGCATCCGGACTTGCACGTCCTCCTCCTGCCGCTGTTCCAGATACTTTGGTGCCTGGAGTACTGTTGGCCATGGTTGGCTCCTGCTTCACAGTGCTAGAGGCAGACATGGTGGTGGGAGAGGAAAAGCTGGAAAGGTTGATGAGCGTGGATGCTCCGAACTGGTTCATAATCTGGAGCGCCTTCCCTCTTAGCTCACCCAGGCGGGATACGTCTGCGCGTTGCTTAGGGGTATGGGGCCCAGGCCCTAGAAGCTTTAATGTGATTAAAAGGGGTAAGACTTATGGACTTTCTACTTGTATAAAGCAGGTAGCTTAAGGCATTGCACTACCTAACTAGTGTAACGCAACATCTATATGTCTGACTGTAAATGTGCACAAAGCCAAGTAGAATAAGGGACTTTTGTGTGTATGTTGCCCCTCATTTAGAATGGGATGAATATATATGTATATATGACTGACACTTATCATTCTCCATTATACTCAATCTATACCCAGTGAGAAAAGAACGCTTGTCATGTATAAGGTTTGCTGGAAACAGCTTGAAAGTAAAGCTCTATAGTAGAGAAAATGCTTAATATTATATTAAGAAACAACAGCAATTGACGGAGAAAGGAGAAATAAAATTCTCTTATGCTGTCAAAATGTGGGAACCACAATGGACTCAAAGTGATCTGTTCTTGCAGTTTTTTTTTTTTTAACTGTAAATTTTTATTAAAGATTTTTCATGTATACAAAATCAATCCAAAAATAAAACAGGCCTATGACATTACAAAGGGCCGAGACCCAGTAGTGGTCAGAAAATGACATTTCTGTGGAACATAAAGGGAGCCATGATAAGCTCATAAAAGCAATTCAAGTTAAACAAGCCCCCCGGATCATAAGAAACCTTAATGTTGAATCAAACAGGCCCAGAGGGCCACAACAGAGGAAGGGGGGGGGACTGAGGGAGGGGGAAGGAGGATGGAACAAAAGGGAACACAGACAAACAATCACAGAGCCAATAGGGAAAGGGGGGGGGGGGGAATAAGAAGAGAAATAGAGAGGATAGGGTAGGAGGATCAAGGTGGTAGAAATATAGAAATATGTAGACAGCCCATTTTTAGCAATTGAGAAAGGGAAACCATATTCCCGAAACACGTTTAGCATTGTGTCCTATGTTTTAATGTAACAATAAAACCATTTTATGAACTATTCCCGTGCCTACGGAATCTGATGCGGATCGCACGACAGCAGCGCCAGTGCAAAGGCACTTTTTCTTGCCTCTACTTATCCACGATTACTGATCGGTCCTACAGTTTGCAGGCGGCAGCTTGAGATCCATATGTCTGTACCCCATACGGAGGGGTTACGTGCATGAATACAATTATCCAGCAAGGTCAGCACAACACCTATACTGGGGATCCCTGGGATTTTCCTACAAAGAATTACGCTAGGCGCTGCCCTCCTGAGAGATTTATCAGAACCTGTGTGGAGAAAGAGTGGTGCAGGTGATCATATCCATATTAGGTCTCATTTTTCAGAGGCATTTTTTTAAATAAAAAAGTAATCTAATTGGTTGCTATGACAACTGCTCTGCACTCTCTCTACACAGGTTTTCCTCCCAGTCTATCTTACAATACACAGGTCTCCGTGAGGGACACACAAAAGGCAGCCTTATACTATGCACAAGTGGGCATCACCATAGATGAGCGCTAGTTGTAGACCACAATGTAAAGGCAGGGCTCTGACACAAATTATTTTACAATGTAGTCACACCACTCGCATCCACTCACTTGTGTTCGGTTATAGGAGACCACTTTTTGGACGCATGCACACGGGATGGCTAAAAACTCCTTTGTCAGTTTATATTAAATATGTGACCAGGTTCTACAAAGTATTTTTTCAGTGACTCTTGAGTCAGGTCCCTGATGGGTGATACCCCAGAATGTCAGCCTGGGGAACTACCAGCATTCCGAGAACTAACGTTGTGCAGGTACTGAACGAGGTCGACACAGGAGAACATGAAGCTGTAATAATGAACATTTATTATGCTAAATGTGCAATGGTGGGAAGGGTGTCCATGGATTCCTCTTCAATGTATTGTTACTGCAACCCTGTCAGGACATGAAGAAAAGACCTAGTATTCTCCCACCCATTCCCCAGGGAACAGGTAGTGTCTTCCTTAAAGGGGTACTCCGGTAGAAAACTTTTTTTTTTTTATCAACTGGTGCCAGAAAGTTAAACAGATTTGTAAATTACTTCTATTAAAAAAATCTTAATCCTTCCAGTACTTATTAGCTGCTGAATACTACAGAGAAAATTATTTTCTTTTTGGAACACAGATCTCACTGCTGAATCACGAGCACAGTGCTCTCTGCTGACATCTCTGTCCATTATAAGAACTGTCCAGAGTAGGAGAAAATCCCCATAGCAAACATATACTGCTCTGGACAGAGATGTCAGCAGAGAACACTGTGGTCATGATGTCAGCAGAGAACACTGTGGTCATGATGTCAGCAGAGAACACTGTGGTCATGATGTCAGCAGAGAACACTGTGGTCATGATGTCAGCAGAGAACACTGTGGTCATGATGTCAGCAGAGAACACTGTGGTCATGATGTCAGCAGAGAACACTGTGGTCATGATGTCAGCAGAGAACACTGTGGTCATGATGTCAGCAGAGAACACTGTGGTCATGATGTCAGCAGAGAACACTGTGGTCATGATGTCAGCAGAGAACACTGTGGTCATGATGTCAGCAGAGAACACTGTGGTCATGATGTCAGCAGAGAACACTGTGGTCATGATGTCAGCAGAGAACACTGTGGTCATGATGTCAGCAGAGAACACTGTGGTCATTATGTCAGCAGAGAACACTGTGGTCATGATGTCAGCAGAGCTGAAAAAACACAAAAGCGCTCCTTGTGCGGGACCCGAGATCACAAGATAATTGTAATCGGTTAGTGTAAATTAGAGGCACAACACTCATGAAGGCATATAAGTGTTCCAGTTGCTGCAGGCTTCCCACACCGGTTGGTGTGTAACAATAGGTAGGAGGAATTCACAGAAGATACGGAAGCTCTCCCTGCGCTAACCGGTGGTCAATATCAAGATGCACAATAGCTAATTAGGCACAAGGTAATTTAACAATATTTATTATACGCAACGAGTTTCTGGGCTGACCCAGCCCAGAAACGCGTTGTGTATAATAAATATTGTTAAATTACCTTGTGCCTAATTCGCTATTGTGCATCTTGATATCGACCACCGGTTAGCACAGGGAGAGCTTCCGTATCTTCTGTGAATTCCTCCTACCTATGATGTCAGCAGAGAGCACTGTGTTCCAAAAAGAAAAAATTTCCTCTGTGGTATTTAGCAGCTAATAAGTACTGGAAGGATTAAGATTTTTTTTAATAGAGGTAATTTACAAATCTGTGGTCTGAAGAAGCCAGCATGCGTGGGTGAAACGGCTGTAACCTGAATGCTGGCGGCTTCCTGCACCCCTGTCCTATACGCTTCTTGTAGCGTCTCTGCAACTGATGTCCGAATAAAATCCTTTTCTTACGTCTTTGGAGTGGTGAGTGCATCCATCTTTCTTTGTTCTTGGATAATTTACAAATCTGTTTCACTTTCTGGCACCAGTTGATATAAAAAAAATAAAAAAAGTTTTCCACCAGAGTACCCCTTTAAAGGGGTTGTCCAGGGACATAACATTTTTACATATGATTGGGGTGCGCATTAAAAATAAGTCAAATTCACCTACTCTGATTCCGACACCCCTGATGCCTCCTGGTCACCTCCCCTTTCTGGTTTCCGTGACAGGTCATCTCTGCAGGAACTGCCTGCTCAGGAACCAGGAGGCGGCAGTGTTGAATGGGGACCAGGAGGGATCAGAATAGCAGCTGTGGCGCATCCCCAGGACAACCCTTTTAAGCCAATTGCTGCTCCCCCTGCCATAAACACAGAAGTGAAATATTTCATGCTCTGCCTTGTATCATTTTAAAGATTAGATTTTAAGCTTAAACATTACAAAGAGATTCAAGCTCTAGCACTTTTTATACTAGTAACAGTAGTACAGTACATACTTTGTTTGGGGGGGCTAAAATTCAGTTGCACACCATTTAATAGACTTCCGCAAGCCTCTTTCTCAAATTAATGAAAGAAACTTATGCAACAAATGTGCTGCCTTTAAATATACCTAATACCTTCAGTAGGTGCACAGCATGTTCCTTGTACATACCATGGCCCCGCATAGAATGTGTTGGGAAGTCTGAGGCTTTCTAGTAAATGACTGAAATGTGAAGGTTTGTTTTTCCCTTTGCCCTCTCCAGATTCCGAGCAGTCTTCATGCTCTAGTGAAGCTCTTCTGTCACTCCCATGATCCGCTAGTAACCCGCTTATATGTCCTGACTGCCCAGAGGAGTAAAAGAAAGGTGCCTATACCCCAGAATAAGATGGCAGACTGCTAAACTGTTTGACTAAATAGATTATCATTTTTCCCTCTCTTATACAGACTGACGATGATGATGTATCTCATGTATAATTCAAATGACTATAAGGGTGCAAGCACACCACGTTTTTGCAACACGGTTCCCGCATCAGGTTTTCGATGAGAAACGGATTTCTCAAAACCTGACTAAACTGTATTAAAACATGTGTATAAATTTCAACCCATATATGGTTAAAAAACGTATACGGTTTGAAAGATGATGTCTGGTTGCATCCATTTTTAACAAAAAACTATAAATGTTTTTAACTTTTCACTCCATTTTGAATAAAGTTTCACTTGTTTGATTGAAATTCCAAGAAAAAAAAAAAAAAAAAAACACCCGCAAATTCAAAAACTGTATGGTGCAAACCAGATGGAACATACGGTTCCCATTGACTCCCATGTTAAAAAAAAACCTGTATACGGTTTAATACGGTTTTCCATCCAGACCAAAAAACGTGTTCGTCTACGGTTTTGGGTACAGGTAAAAAAATAAAAATAAATGGACAAATGTGTATAAGACGCAAAACGGACTAAACAGGATGATGTGTTTGACATACGGTTTTCAATGTTAAATCAATGCATACTGTTTGCTATACGGTTCCGTAAGGTTTTTAACTTGAAACCTTATATGGGAACTATATAGCAAAAACGTGGTGTGCATGCACCCTAAGGCTTCTTTTCCACTGTTGTGCACGGCAGTGTGATGGCCGCCAGGAGAGCCAGGCAGAATAGCAGGAGAAAAATACCTGCATGTACCTTCTTTTTCTCCCGCTATTCATAGCTTTGACGGCCATTCTCAACAGGGAGCAACAGCAGTGTGTAAGGGGCCTAAGCTGCAATGCAGGAAGGCCAGTTTAGTTGGTTTACAATGGCATCAATTTCTAAGGATCCGCTAAGTAACTAATCCTACTGATTTATAGTGGGATCAATCAGGTGCCAATGGGAAGAAAAACTAGGAATCTAACTCTACTACACGACTAAAGAACAGAAACCTGATGAAATGGAACTGTGTGAACAATGCCACATTCATGACTGATAGCTTTATATTATGGGAGATATGATGGAGGTTGAAATCCATATATGTGCCTTACTACTGAGAGAATCTTCCAATTCTAGTTAAATCATCTGTGCATTAATGGGTACTACGGAATTCTCGCGGCTGAACTCCACGTGCGGAGATCCCGCCTGGCGGCCGCTGCCGAAGGTACTACGGTGCTAGGGCCGCGGGGCACTGAGCCGTCACCATTGACGGCTATGGTCCGCTCGCGTATTCCGCACAAAGAATGAACATGTTCTTTCTTTGCGCGGAACACTTTCAACGGCGGAAATGTCCGCCGCTGAAATTACGCAGTGTGAACGGGTCTCGCGGAAACCCCTTCATACTAATGTTAAAGTTCACACCGCGGAATTGCCCTAACACAGCATGAGGGACAATGTTCAGTGCTGTATGGTACTCTGCTCCCCATACACCTTGGTTCTATAGTAACAGGTTCCCCAGCTTGTGTGCAATTTGAACCTGCTATAGGCCAGTTTCAACTAAAATCAAATGAAGACCATGTAAGTAATACAGACATAAGTCCAACCTGACCGCAGGTCTAAGCACATGATCTACGGTGCCGTCAGTTCTGGTTAGGCAGGGACTGCATCCATATAAGGGTGCATTCACACCACGTTTGTGCAATACAGTTCCTATATCAGGTTTGAAAAAGGGATTTCTCAAAACCTGACTAAACTGTATGAAAATCTGTATACAAATTTTAACCCGTATACATTTAAAAACCATATACGGTTTGAAAAATGATGTCCGGTTGCATCCGTTTTTTAAAGAAAAAAATGTATAAGTTTTTAACTTTTCACTCCATTTTGAATAAAGTTTCACTTGTTTGATTTAAATTCCAAGAAAAAAAACTGTGCAAAGTCAAAAAACCGTATGCACATACAGTTCTGTACGGTTCCCATTGACTCCATGTTAAAAAAAACGTATACGGTTTAATACAGTTTTTAACCTGGATAAAAAACCGTGGTAGACTACGGTTTTGGGTACAGGAAAAAAACTGACAAAACTGTACTGGATGCAAAACGGACACAACCTGATGCATCTTTTTGCATACGGTTTTCAATGGAGAGTCAATCATATCCTTTTCAATAGTTTTCACATAGAAAACGAAAACGCAAAAACGTGGTGTGAATGCAGCCTTTCTCCGGTAAAACTGACCTAAAGCTAGAAGACTGAAGGAAGCCTGTAGATTTTAGTAAACACACATGACAGCACTGCGGGAGTTAATCAGGCTGTTTGGCATAGAGATACCAGGTATCACTATACGGTGGGGCTCATGCTCACACGCTTCTTACTTACAGCCAGCTGAGCATCTAGCTCTGTAATGACATCGCACACGGCGGTGGGACCGCTGAGCACACACGTCATGGTCACCGGCCTTCTGTGGACGATAACAACACAAATTGTGGAAGGTTATGTGCGTGTGAGCAAGAGATGCACAGAGAACAGGGGGAAACATCAGCGATGGGGGTGATACTACACACTGCCAAGGGGATATTCACACAGGGCTGGTATGCTGCAGAAAATCTGCACCAAAACAAACCCAACAGATGTTAAATCTATGGTTGTGGATCTGTTATGGGGATGCTGTGGATTCTCTGCTACAGAAAAGCTGCAGGGTGCTCTGCTGTACAGTGTGAACAGGGTCCTGGAAGAAGCACTACAGTCTAGGTAAGTGTTTCCCAACCAGGGTGCCTCCAGCTGTTGCAAAACTACAACTCCCAGCATGCCCGGACAGCCTTCGGCTGTCCGGGCATGCTGGGAGTTGTAGTTTTGCAACAGCTGGAGGCACCCTGGTTGGGAATCACTGGTGTAGGTATTTTCCCCGAACATTACCTCGTATATGAACAGGTTACATCACTACGGTGTCCCCAGCTATCTGCTCCGCACAGGATCCCCTCTTAATACTCCACTACAGGAAAACAGGCGCCATTTTCTTCCATAAAAGAAACTTTATTCCTTTTACAAAAGCCGCAGGAACCACTCCAGCACACCGACCAGAAGGACTTTTATAAACTGCACTACTACCCTCAGCATCCACCACAAGCTACAGGGGGCGAGCAGACTAGAGAGCAGCGTGCAGACATCCGCGTATTACCCCTCACAGAAGCTGGACAGTAACACACCACACAGCGCGTTCTCACCTACTCCGCTTTCTCACCGACCGGAAGTACGTCACTCGCTAGGCTACCCGCGCATGCGTGGTGATTACTAACTTTAGAAGCCTTCCCACTTTTTTTTTTTTTTACTACAATAACTTTATATACACATAGAATAACTTGCATGCAAAAAGAGCCTAATTTGCATAGTAATAACATATTATTACTACCTGCCAATGACGGACGCCAGATCCGAACTACGTCATTCCTTTGTAAACATGAACAAACACGACCCCGCCTTATGGGATTTGCCTGCCTGTTTCCCATGATGCTCCACGATTTCCATATATTTGAATAGCGGCAATATTCAGTGATAAGAACTTTAAATGCTATTATATAGTTTTCTAAAAGCCCATAAATCATTTATTTATTCACACTTTTAAATCACGAATATATAGATAATAGTTGTATTGTATTGTATTGTATACAGGTTTCTCGCCCTGAGTTCGAATGGTATGCCGTGAAGCTTGACCTCTAGGTGGCGGAGTTTATCGTTAAAAAGGGCTTGTGCTGTGTCTAGCACATTACTGTTCCCTGCATTGGGGACGGTGGTGCGGAATCGATATCAAGAGATTTCGGAAGCATAATTTTTGTTAACGGGATTGCCTGTGATCGTCATTCCGGGCGTCCTCTCTAAATTGTCAATATCAGATTAAAATTCCTTGTGCTAGTTGTGTTAACCGGGTTCTCTCTAAATTTTAACGGCGGGAGGAATCGCGGCGCCGCACTCAGTCGTATACGGCAATCGTATTTAATACATGTCTATGAGAGTGAACTGCAGCCTCCGGTCTCCCTACGATTTTGCCTACGGAAACTGCATACGACCGAAAACGCAGCCGACCGGAGGCTCGGCTCATAGACGTATTTTTGCAATACGGGTCCCATATCCCGTTTATGTACAAAAAAATTTATGCAACCGTATATGCCTTCTCACGTTTTTAAACCGTATACGGTTTGAAAACAGATGTCCGTTTGCATATGTTCTAATACATTTTCCTTGAAAAAAAAAACGGATACGGTTTTATGTTTGTCAACATTTTAAATAGTTCTGAACAATTTAAAGTTCTGAATTTCCCAAAAAAAGAAAAACAGAATTGTGCAAACCAGATGTAACGTACGCACATACGGTTACCATATAACTCCATTTTAAAATAACCGTATACAGGTTGGATACGGTTTTTGACCAGGACACAAAACCGTAGTAGACTACAGTTTGATGTACCGTTAAAAACTGTATAATCCCATAAATGATGCAAAATGTACACAACCTGATGCTACGGTTGGCATACGGCTTACAATGAAATGTCTATATATATATGTCTATCTATCTATATATATATATATATATATATATATATATATATATATATATACAGTTTGCAATACAGTTCGATACGTTCTTTTCAATGAAACCGGATATGGCAACCGTATTGCAAAAACGAGATGTGAATGCAGCCTTAGTTTTACTTCATTGCAGATCCGCAATAATGGGCAGCAAAGTCTTTTGAAGTAGAATTGTAGTAGAAAAGACGCATGTGTGATCTGACCCATAAGGGATGTTCACACATATAGGATCTGCTGCATACCCGTTAACTTCAATGGGTTGCAGAATCGGTAGCTCAAAATATGCAGCATATCCTACACGTGTGAACGCACGCATATTTTTACTGGAGATCTGTGACAGATTTTCATACCCATTGGCCCTTATTTACTAAGAGTGTTGTGTAGGTTTCTTTGTGGGTTTTATTTCCCTACAATTTATTTTCCACGGTATTTACTGAGGTTTCCCTACATTTTCCACTTTCCCTACATTTTGCTTTTTTTACACTTTATGTGGAAACCTTAGTAAATATGTAGTTTTTTTTTGTGAAAATGTCGGGACCACGCCCCTTTTCCTGACGGCCACGCCCCTTTTTCAGGGTTTTCTTAGCAAAATGGAGAGTTAGACCGGGGGTTTTCCAATTCTGGAGCAAAATCTGGCGCAATGCGACAGAATCTGGCGCACAACCTGACAAAACATGTCGGGTTTGCAATAGTAAATGAGGGCCAATGATTGAGTTCATTGAGCAGCAAATCTACAGCAAAATACGCACGTGTGAACGTACCCTAGGACCGGGTTCACGCAACAGATTTTCTGCACTGAATTCTGCATGAATTTATAGCCAATACACATCGATTCTACTCCGCTGTCTAATTCAAACAGCAGAATTTCATTGAAGTGAATTGGCTATAAATTCATTCAGAATTCAGTGCAGAAATTCTGCGGTGTGAGCGGCCTAAGGGTGGTGCGAGCCAAATTATAGGGGTAGTCCAGTGCTGAAAAACTCGTCCCCTATATTAAGGATAGGGGATAAGTTTCAGATCGTGGGGGGTCCAGCCGTTGGGTCCCGGCAGCCTGCGGGAAGGGGGCGTGTTGACCACCTCATGAAGCGGCGGCCGACACGCTCCCTCAATACATTGCTATGGCAGAGCTGGAGATTGCGCTCCGGCTCTGCCATAGAGATGTATTGAGGGGGGTTGTAAGCTGCCGCTTCGTGCGGTGATCAACACGCCCCCTTCCCGCAGGCTGCCGGGACCCTGTATAGGAAATCGCGGTGGGCCCCAGCGGCCGGACCCCCACGATCTGAAACTTATCCCCTATCCTTAGGATAGGGGATACATTTTTCAGCACTGGATATCTCCTTTAAGCCTTATTAACATATAGCAAAAAAAGGAAAAGTACACATACAATTGAAAACATGACAAATACAGGGTGTAGTAATGTAATCCAGACACCCGACCACCTAACTCTCACTAAATAGTGAAAAACAAGGTGAAGCATGTCCCATATAGGTGCATATTATATGTAAGCCAAGGTGTAAAAGGCATGTAGCTGCAGACAACCACTATAGCAATAACAAATGTCACTGTGAGCCTCACACATAAAAAATGACAATAAAGTGCATATAGAAAAAATAGAAAAGTGTCTAGTGCAAGATATAATACAAAAAAGTGCTAAAGCTATAAACATGTAGCAGTAGAGGCATGTACTCCAACCAATGAAAAACATATACCTCAAGGGACCGTGCTGCAACTAGAGGTAAATGAACCCAGGCTATAGAACAGGCATAGGCAACCTTTGGCACTGCAGATGTTTTGGACTACGTATCCCATGATGCTTGGTCAGCATTTTGGCTGTAAGAGCATCATGGGAGATGTAGTCCAAAACATCTGCAGTGCCGAAGGTTGTCTATGCCTGTTCTATAGAAAATAAACAATGACATAGTAAGGGAACACCATCACCCAGAGTAAGGGGGGCACCTCGCTCCATGCGTATCGTCACCCGCTACGGTGGATTCCTCAGGAGTGACTGTCCACTCTCTAAATGCCATATATACAGTACAGACCACAAGTTTGGACACACCTTCTCATTCAGAGTTTTCTTTATTTTCATGACTATGAAAATTGTAGATTCACACTGGAGGCATCAAAACTATGAATTACCACATGTGGAATTATATACATAACAAAAAAGTGTGAAAATATGTCATATTCTAGGTTCCAGCCACCTTTTGCTTTGATTACTGCTTTGCACGATCTTGGCATTCTCTTGATGAGCTTCAAGAGGTAGTCACCTGAAATGGTCTTCCAACAGTCTTGAAGGAGTTCCCAGAGATGCTTAGCACTTGTTGGCCCTTTTGCCTTCATTGGGTTCAGGTCTGACTGTGGAGGCCAGGTCATCTGGCGCAGCACCCCATCACTCTCCTTCTTGGTCAAATAGCCCTTACACAGCCTGGAGGTGTGTTTGGGGTCATTGTCCTGTTGAGAAATAAATGATGGTCCAACTAAACGCAAAACGGATGGAATAGCATGCCGCTGCAAGATGCTGTGGTAGCCATGCTGGTTCAGTATGCCTTCAATTTTTACTAAATCCCCAACAGTGTCACCGGCAAAGCAACCCCACACCATCACACCTCCTCCTCCACACCAGCACACCTGTGAAGTAAAAACCATTTCAGGTGACTACCTCTTGAATCTCAACAAGAGAATGCCAAGAGTGTGCAAAGCAGTAATCAAAGCAAAAGGTGGCTACTTTGAAGAACCTAGAATATGACATATTTTCAGTTGTTTCACACTTTTTTGTTATGTATATAATTCCACATCTGGTAATTCATAGTTTTGATGTCTTCAGTGTGAATCTACAATTTTCATAGTCATGAAAATAAAGGAAACTCTGAATGAGAAGGTGTGTCCAAACTTTTGGTCTGTACTGTATATGTGCATACAAAAGGGCACAGGGTGCGTGCCCCTCGGTGGGACCCGATCAAAAACGCACTCACCTGTGCGCATTGTGCGAATGGAGGCATAACACACAAAACGCTTTATTGGGTTCCTGAAATAGTGTGGTTGCACATTGATAAAAATCCATTTAAATATACACCGGAACTGGACGCCCTCATAACTGTCCTACCTAAGCCCCAGAGGGATCATTTGAATGTGGGGAACTATAGACCTATATCGTTGTTGAATATTGATCTTAAGCTGTTTTGGCTTCACGCCTGAACAGCTACCTCCCGAGTCTCATTCATGCTGACCAAGTGGGCTTTGTCCCCGGTCGACAGACCCCAGACAATATTAGAAAGGTGCTCTCTCTTATTCAATGGTCTAGGGCCACTTCCTCTCCTTTGTCAGTACTCTCTTTAGATATTGAAAAGGCCTTCAATTGTGTCTCTTGGAGGTACCTGTTTGCGGTTTTGACAAAATTTGGTATAACTGGCCCTTTTGCACAAGTATTATCACATCTCTATTCTTCCCCTCAGGCTTACCTTAAACTCCCCTCCACCTCCCCCCAGCCTATCTCTATTACTCGCAGTACTCGACAGGGGTGCCCCCTATCCCCGGCCTTATTCACCTTGGTGATGGAGCCCTTAGCGGCCAAAATTAGAGCGAACCCTGATATAAAAGGAGTTACAATTTCGTCCTCAGAGTATAAGACGTCGCTTTTTGCAGACGATTTACTTCTGACGATTACTGAACCCCTGGTATCCCTTCCTAATTTATTCTCTCTCCTTGCCTCTTTTTCGGCTTGCTCTGGCCTCCGAGTTAATACTTCTAAATCTGAAATTTTGTATTGTCAGGTCCCCGATGTCCAGAAGGCCCTTATTTCCCTTAACTTTGGCTTTAAGGACTCCTCTTCGGGTCTTCCTTACTTGGGTGTTAAACTTACCTCCTCCCTCCAAGAGTTGTATGCTAAAAATTACCCTCCCCTTTACTCCTCTGTGCACTCAGACATGGCGAAATGGGACTACCCCTATCTCTCTTGGGTTGAGAGGATAAGTGCTGTTAAAATGGTGATCCTGCCCAGATTGCTGTATCTATTCCGCTCTTTACCTATACCTATTGTTAAACGCGATATTATGGCACTCCAGAAGGATGTCTTCGCTTATGTCTGGGCGCACAGACGACCCCATATAGCCCGCTCCTTGATGCATTATCATCGGAGAGTTGGTGGCTTATCGGTTCCCCACTTCCTTAAATACTATTATGCAGCCAGGCTAGAACAGTTGGCCCTTATTAATGTCAGCGGGGAGCACCCCGATGGGTGACATTAGAAGAATCCCTGTTGCTCCCTCATTCATACCGAGCCCTGATGTGGTCTTCCTGCTCTATATCCGATTTGCTCCCTTCTTCTGCATTGGTAGTCCTTTATTCGCTGTCTCCCTGGCGTCAGGTACGTTTTAAGTTTCTGCTGCAGTCCCCCGTTTCCCCCCTCCTTCCTTTCCTCTCTAACCCTCTCTTTCCTCCTGGACTTTCCTCTACAAGTTTTTCTTGGTGGATTCAAAATAACCTGCTCTGTCTTCACAACCTTACCCAACGACGACAGCTTTACTCATTGGCTCAATTTTATGTTGCACACTCCCCGCCCCCCACTGAGTTTCTCCGCATTAGACAGATTTTTTCCTTCTATACGGCCCTCCTCCCTACGCCATCATTGATCTCCCCAACATTCTTTGAGACATGTATGTTATACTCACCTGACAGGCTGGGATTACTATCTTTACTGTATGCCCATTTAAATGCCCCCCCACCGGGCGGGAAGCTGAAGTTTATGGTAGATTGGGAGCGGGACTTGGGCACTACCCTGTCCCTTGAACAATGGAGAGGGTGTTGCGAAAGTTTGAGCCGGGGCAGTTGGCAGGTGTCTCTGATGGAGACAGCCCTTAAGGTGCTTCATAGGACCTATTTTGTCCCCGCCAGATTACACACTATTTACCCACTTGTCTCTCCTCTGTGTTTTCGCGCATGTGGTATGACGGGCATGATGTATCATGTGTGGTGGTCGTGCCCTGTGGTGTCCTCCTTGTGGACTAGAATACACGATCTTTTAACTTCTATTTTTTTGCATGTCATATACCGGAGACTGGGCTTGAAACCTGCCAGAATGAAGTTCAAGATTTTCCGTTTAGTTCAGCTTATTCTCTTGGCCACCAGAATCCATATTGCATCCCAATGGAAACAACAGTCTTTACATTTCTCAGGGGTTTTTACAAAGGATTAACACCATAATGTTATATGAAAAGTTGACTGCTATTAGGGAGGACACAGTGTCTCGTTTTGAGGAGGTGTGGGAGCCCTGCTTTACTTCCTCCCATTGTCCTGACATGCGCCATAGCCTGTCCTTGTATTGACTAAATAGGTTTATGTCCCCGCCCGGGATGGTACTGTTTTTTTACTTCTGTATATGGTATCTGATAGCGTATTTCATGTCTTTATCTCTATGTACGCCACTAGTTTGGTTCACTTTTGTAGGTCATCTTGACCTTACTTTATTCTGTTTAATGCTTGTACTTATGTACATTCCTTTTTGATTCAATAAAAGCTTCATGGTTTGACCGTTAAATATACACCGGACGGCATAAACCCTCCTCTGGAAGTGGCATAGTGCGTATTCACAAAAACTTCACTTAAGCAAACACATTTACATGTCAACACCGACAAAATACACACATATGAACATGATTACACCTCATGACACTCATAAGAAACTATATAACTTATGTAACAATATTTTTTTTCAATAGATTATATATCCAAAATGATTCCCTATTTATTAGTCTCCGGAATCTATTGGGGACCTCCTTTGGAATTGTTCCGATCACTAGTACAGAAAGATCTTCGGTATTTCCATCAAAGCAACATGCTGGGACACACTGTGCTGCATGAATTTCGCACAAATGTTGTATCTGTGTTTATTCATTGGTGCCCACGGCGTTTGGACCGTACGGTCAATATATTGCAAACCACAGATACATGTTGACAAATAGATGGCATAGGTAGAGGAACAATTGTTCACTTCTCTCTGTGTGAAAGATTCATCTGTGGAGAAGGATTTCATCTTACTCAAATTGCACTGAGGGATCCATTTACAGCACAGACACCTATTGCATTTAAAGGTTCCTACCTTTTCCATTTCCATTTCATTCTTATTTTTTTAAGATGACCATGTGAAAAATAGTTCCGCAAGCTCTTTGCACTCCGGTATGTCATTGCTGGTGATTTGGGAAGCTGCTGTTTTAAAAATCGGGTCTTGCATTAATATGGGCCAGTGATTTTTAAAGTACTTTGTATCCGATAGATAAAACTATTAAAATTAGTAATTGATGTTTTTCATTATTCTTATTCTCTTTTATTTTTATTTTCAGGACTAGCAGGTCTCCTTGTTCCATAGTATTAGTTTTACGAAAAGCAGATTCCAGGATTTTTTTTAGGATAACCCTTTTCCCTAAAATGTGTGTATAATAAATTACCGTATTTATCAGCGTATAACACGCACTTTTTAGGCTAGTATTTTTAGCCTAAAGTCTACCTGCGTGTTATACGCCGATAAGCCGCTGCAGTTCAATTATTTAAAGCGGGCGCTTTAAATCAATGAACTGCAGCGGCTTTGTAGGTGCAGAGACCTGCCGGCTTCTCTCCCCCTGCCTGTCCTGGGGTCTAGAGCCCTGCTGCCGGCCCTTCTCTCCCCCTGGCTATCGGTGCCGCTGCCCTATTGCCGGCGCCGATAGCCAGGGGGAGAGAAGAGGTGCCGACAGACAGGGGGAGAGAAGGGGCAGCGGCACCCATTGCCGGCGCTGCTGCCCCGTTGCCTCCCCCATCCCTGGTTGTATAATTACCTGTTGCTGGGGTCGGGTCCGCGCTGCTTCAGGCCTCCGGTGTGCGTCCCATGCGTCTTTGCTATGCACTGCGAGACGCAATGACGTCACTCGTCATTGCGCCACGCCGTGCAGTGCATAGCAACGACACAGGGGACGCACACCAGAGGCCTGAAACAGCGCGGACCCGACCCCGGCAACAGGTAATTATACAACCAGGGATGGGGGAGGCAACGGGGCAGCGGCGCCGGCAATGGGTGCCGCTGCCCCTTCTCTCCCCCTGGCTATCGGTGCCGCTGCCCCATTGCCGGCGCCGCTTCTCTCCCCCTGGCTATCGGCGCCGGCAATGGGGTGCCGGCGCAGATAGCCAGCGGCAGAGAAGCGGCGGCAGCAGGGCTCTAGACCCCAGGAAAGGCAGGGGGAAAGAAGCGGGCAGCGACGGCCCCTATCCCCCTGCCTTTCCTGGGGGTGTATCGGGGTATACGCATGCACACACACGCACCCTCCTTTTACCAAGGATATTTGGGTAAAAATCTTTTTACCCAAATATCCTTGGTAAAATGAGGGCGCGTGTTATAGGCCGGTGCGTGGTATACCCCGATAAATACGGTACATTGTGTTTTAAAATCCCCATCCAGGATACAGTTCTTTTTATCCTCTGATACTACCCAAAGGGTACATTTCTCACCCATTTTGAAAAGTGAAAACTATCATAATTTTAAAAGCTATTTACATCAACTTTCTTAAAATGGGTCCTAGTTTTAATAGTGTTATCAACATCCTTAAAAATTTGCGAGAACCGGCCCATACATAAATTTGCATAACTGGACGTGAATTGAGTCCCCATCGCGCATCCACGTTATTGACGGTATATATGCTCATTAACACCAACTGTATTACCAATACAAGATGTAGGTATAAAGGTTACTGTATATCAGTATGCATCACCAAAAAAACATTACAGTAACACAGAGATCATGAAAAATATGCAAACTTTATTGACAATTTAAACATTAAAAGGACATTAAAAAAGAGGAATGAGCACAAAGCACAGGGCTGGATGGACACCAAGTGGTATAGACTAAGGTATAAACATCAGCCCAAAGCATCAGCATATAGACAAATCACATTACAACTGAAAGCCTAAATTGTAGGTATGTAAACAGTGATGACCTATAAATAAATAAAGAGATGCAGGCAGTAATAAAAGATAGTTACCAGTACAGAGTCATATACCACAAACACTCACCCCAACGTACGTTTCGCGCCAATGCGCTTCATCAGGGGGTGTGGCTATTCCAGATCTGAGCGCTCTATAAATTGCATGGTGCAAATCCGTGAGTGAATAAGTACAAGTGCGATGTGATAACGATGATGGAGAGAGCCGGCGATGCAGGGAATCCCGAAGAGGACGGTCCGGAGCCCCGAGGACAGGTAGGAGACCATCACCGCAGCACACGGAGAACCGTAAACGGCTATCCGGCGGCACCTGAAGCAGTCTGCACTGCCGGATAGCCATTTATGCGATGGCCCCGACATACAAAGGCATCGTATGTTGATGCTGCCTTCAACATGCGATGGCCTCTGAGAGGCCATTGCATGTTGAAATTATCGTATGTCGGGGCCATCATAGGTTGGGGGGTCACTGTATATATATGTGTACACATATACACGTGTATATAATAAATAGTAATAATGTTTAAAATATACTGATGATAAATGTGTAGGATGGGAAAAAGTGCTAAAAAATGGTGTACACTGGGTGAATGATGAAATGAAGGCCTTGTGATTGTGTGATGGTTGGAGAAATGGATAATGAGTGGTAATAAATAAATGGGTGAAAGAATGAAATGAATGGTGAACAACCCAAATGTGCCAATGTGAAATGGGAGAGCACAAAGGGTGGGACTTAATGACTGGAGAATGTGATAAACCAATGGGAATGTGCCAAGATGTATATGTATAAAAAAATGTGTGTGAAGAGATAAATGCATGTAAGACTGAAAAAAAAAAATATATATATATATTACAAATGTGTGGGAACATGGGTGAGGTCTGAGGGAATAGTGCGGAAAAATGAATGGGAACCAAAGAAATTATATTGAAAAATGAAAAGGAAAAAAGAATAATAAATATAAAATTTATTATAATGCCAATGTGAACACATCGGTAATAATGCTGCTCTAATAAAGGACAACTATATAAGCAAAGTACTAAAGTGCAACAAGGTTATGGCTCTGCAATGGTAAGATAAAGTGCAAGAATAGAATAAAGTGCATGATAATAAGAACATTGGAAAGTGCATAATAGATAGTATAACGTAGCAATATACAGGTACATAGATGGCGGCTGGGATGGGAACAGACGGCTGTTTCTTCCAATGGGAGATGATGCTAGAGACACAAAAATAAAAACAGAATTAAAATCGAAAAATGTAATATATAAAATCAGAAATAGACACTATGGGACGGACCAGGGAAGTACACATGTGACTAAGAGTGTTGGACGCGAATCTTATGTGGATGGTGTTTGTAAAAATGAGACATAACTGATATAATCATTGAGGCCAGCTGGTTGCATTGTTTTCAATCTAACTATCCATTGAATCTCTCTTTGAGCAAGCATCTTCTTCCACTCACCTCCACGTGGGCTCATAAAGATCCTGTCGATTCCTCGAAATTTCAGTCCGGTTGCATCACAGTTGTGGTGCATTTTAACTATAACACTGCCACACACTGTGCCCCTGGTATAATACTACCACACACTGTACCCCTGGTATAATACTGCCACACACTGTACCCCTGGTATAATACTGCCACACACTGTGCTCCTGGTATAATACTGCCACACACTGTGCCCCTAAATATGATACTGCCACACACTGTGCCCCTGGTATAATACTGCCACACACTGTACCCCTGGTATAATACTGCCACACACTGTACCCCTGGTAAAATATTGCCACACACTGTACCCCTGGTATAATACTGCCACACACTGTGCCTCTGGTATAATACTGCCACACACTGTGCCCCTAAATATAATACTGCCACACACTGTGACCCTAAATATAATACTGCCACATGCTGTATACCTAAATAGAATGCTGTCAAACACTATGCCCCTAATATAATTCTGCCACACACCTGCCCCTAATATAATTCTGCCACACACCAGTCCATGAGTATAATACTGCCATAAATTGTGCCCCTGATTATAATACTGCCACACATCGTGCCCTTGAGTATAATACTGCCATACACCGTGCCCCTGAGTATAATACTGCCACAAATTGTGCCCCTGATTATAATGCTGCCTCACACTGTACCCTGAGTATAAAACTACCACATGCTGGGCCCCAAATATTATATATGTGCCCTGAAGCGAATTATACCTCTGTGTCCCTTAAAACAATTAATGAGGTGCCCCCCCCCTCATATGAACTCTCCAGCTGTTGCAAAACTACAATTGCCATCATGCAGACAGAAGAGTATGATGAGAGCTGTAGTTTTGAAACAACTGTAGAGATAAAGGTTGGGAAATTCCTGTAATACACATACAGTACTTCCAGTGCCGGACTGGGAGCAAAAATAGGCCCAGGCATATTAGACTATGCAGCCCATTTTTTTTTTTTACAGTGGGTGTCTGAGAAGTCAGACACAGATTAAAATAAAATAGGCTGCATATTCGTTTTAAGTGGCTCTCCAGCTGTTGCAAAGCTACAACTCCCATCATGCCTGCAAAGCCTCAGGCCTTATGGGAGTTGTAGTTTTTTAACAGTTGGTGAGCCACAGATTGGGGTAAAGTGTCACCCATCATCACTGAAAAAATTGCAAGTGACTCCAGCTCTGATGGGACAGTCAGGAGAATATACAACTGTATAATGACTCACAGTAGGCGTCTCCTCGGTTGTCTTTACTTTTCTTCTTCCTCTGGTCTTTGTCTTCTTTCAGCTCCATCTTCTCTGCAGAGTCTGGTTACTTTGTTAGCAGATCCTCATCCTCTATATGACAACAAGAAACATTATAAAATTAAATAAAGGGCAGTGCAGCTCAATCAATAACTAGCCTGAGGTTAACTGGTATGGTCTAATTACCCCAAGACCACGAAATCTATAGAAAATTATATAATAAAGGAATTATATAACCAGTCATCAAGGATAGTGAAAAGAAAAAAAAGGGAGAAATAGCAGGGAGAAATAGCAAGGGGGAAAAGAAAAAAGAATAAAGAATAGTAATTGACAGATAAAAAATAATAATACACCAGATATAATGTCTAAAATAGTTACTAGAATAATTAAAATAATTAGAATATAGATAATGAATACCTGCAAAAGAAATAGCTTAAACAATGATATACATTTATTAATTAAATAGGAAAAATACTAAAACACCTGGGCAGGGCCCTTGCCCAGGTATTAAATGCTTATGCTTTATAAAAAATAAGTAAAAATAATTGCCAACCTATATAAAAAAATTGTTCATAAAAAATAGTACATGAATAGTTTCAATATCAGCCAAT
Source organism: Hyla sarda (assembly GCF_029499605.1). NCBI lineage: Eukaryota > Metazoa > Chordata > Amphibia > Anura > Hylidae > Hyla > Hyla sarda. Next base: position 287,145,976 of record NC_079190.1, on the reverse strand, counting down.
ATCCAATATCAGTATGGTGATTGCAATCTGATTTAATAGCCACAAGGATTAGAACTGTTCATCACATACAGCTAGTATGCTGTAATAGCAGCAAAGTGAAAGTAAAATGTCTATTGTAGCAGATGAGCGATACAGTCGTGACAGTTGTAGCAATCATTTGAATTGTAACATTCACTTAGATAGAAGAGAGCCGGTTACTATGAATGTAGATGGTAACAATGTTCAGAGCGGTACCTTATTAGAAGTCTTCGCCGTGTTTCTCGGCAGCTGACTGGCTCCGGAGCGGCAAACTCCGATGACTGTGATAGATCAGCGCCTTCACGGACTCAGGCAAGGGCAACCACCAATCTTGTATGGTTATAGGGGTTCCTCCAGAGAAATGCTGAAGTTGGTACACTGGCTCAAGATCATGTGGTGTTCATTTCTGTATTATAGAGAGCCAGCATCCCATATCAGAGGGTAAGTGAATGTTCTTGCGCTTGGCACTGTTCGCCCGTCGGTCTCAAAAACAGTGAGCAGCTGGAGGCCGGCATCCTCGTGGTGTGAATAGCGCGCTATTCACTGGTGGGCTGCAGATTTGGGTACTGCAGCGCTTACAATGCGGTATCGGCTGATTAGGTGGCTGATATTAGCAATATATGGTTATTGCAAATAGTAATAAATCGAGGCTAAACGCGTTTCACCACTATTGTGGTATTCCTCAGTAGCCTTAATATATTAAAAGAGGGCTAATACATGACATGCAGGTATTTATATAAAGATGTGAGTGATGTCACTTGTCTTCACTATCACGCCCCACAGGTGAAGACAAGTGACATCACTCTTTATATAAATACCAGCATGTCATGTATTAGCCCTCTTTTAATATATTAAGGCTACTGAGGAATACCACAATAGTGGTGAAACGCGTTTAGCCTCGATTTACTACTATTTGCCATAACCATATATTGCTAATATCAGCCACCTAATCAGCCGATACCGCCTTGTAAGCGCTGCAGTACCCAAATCTGCAGCCCACCAGTGAATAGCGCGCTATTCACACCACGAGGATGCCGGCCTCCAGCTGCTCGCTGTTTTTGAGACCGACTGGTGAACAGTGCTAAGCGCAAGAACATTCACTTACCCTCTGATATCGGATGCCGGCTCTCTATAATACAGAGATGAACACCGCATGATCTTGAGCCAGTGTACCAACTTCAGCATTTCTCTGGAGGAACCCCTATAACCATACAAGATTGGTGGTTCCCCTTGCCTGAGTCCGTGCAGGCGCTGATCTATCACAGTCACCGGAGTTTGCCGCTCCGGAGCCAGTCAGCTGCCGAGAAACACGGCGAAGACTTCTAATTAGGTACCGCTCTGAATATTGTAACCGGCTCTCTTCTATCTAAGTGAATGTTACAATTCACATGATTGTTACAACTGTCACGACTGTATCGCTCATCTGCTACATCTAATAGACATTTTACTTTCACTTTGCTGCTATTACAGCATACTAGCTGTATGTGATGAACAGTTCTAATCCTTATGGTTATTAAATCAGATTGCAATCACCATACTGATATTGGATATTGGCTGATATTGAAACTATTCATGTACTATTTTTTATGAACAATTTTTTTTTATATAGGTTGGCAATTATTTTTACTTATTTTTTTATAAAGCATAAGCCTTTAATACCTGGGCAAGGGCCCTGCCCAGGTGTTTTAGTATTTTTCCTATTTAATTAATAGATGTATATCATTGTTTAAGCTATTTATTTTACAGGTATTCTTTATCTATATTTTAATTATTTTAATTATTCTAGTAACTATTTTAGACATTATATCTGGTGTATTATTATTTTTTATCTGTCAATTACTATTCTTTATTCTTTTTTCTTTTCCCCCTTGCTATTTCTCCCTGCTATTTCTCCTTTTTTTTCTTTTTTTTCTTTTCACTATCCTTGAGGACTGGTTATATAATTCCTTTATTATATAATTTTCTAAAGAATCATTATAACCCTGCCAGACATCATGACCCCTAAAAATAATACTGCCAGACACTGTTTCCTCTGTTTGTCAGAATCCCACAGCTGTACTCTCCCCAAACCCATTTTCCCTTCTTCCTGCAGACCCCTAAGGGCTTCTTCACACTGTGGACATTTTATCAGTGGAATGTCTGCTTGCTGCAGGCACCGCTGAAGCCATTGGCGATAGGACTGCACGGATGTGCGCCATCTCTATAGATGACGAAGCAGTCTGACGGAATTCCAGCAGCAAAATGAATGTCTACCTAAAGAATGAACATGTTTGTTCTCAGGGTTTACATCCATTCTGCTGGGGGAATTCCACTGTAGCGATTCCACAGTATACACAGAGCAGCAGAAAACCATTGAACACATTTGGACTCTGCTGCAAGAAGATTTCCGCCGGAGGAATATCCTCAATGTGGATGGGCCTTAAGTCCACCCAGACCCCTAAGTCCTCTTCCAGACCCATCTTTCCCCCCCTCCTCCAGATCCCCCCAGACTCCTCTGCCCCCCTGACCCCTAAGTCCTCATCCAGACTCCTCTGCTTTTCAAGACCCCTGCATCACCCTTCTTTACATTTTTCTGTCCCCCCCCCCAGACCCCTCTATCCCTTTCTGACCTAACACTCCCCACCCGCCAAGACCCCTGCATCATTCTTCTTTAAGCTTTTCTGCCCCCCCAGACCCCTTTGTCCCCTTCTGCCCTAATATCCCCCACCCCCCAAGACCGCTGCATCATTCTTCTTTGCACTTTTCTTCCCCCAGACCCCTTTATCCCCTTATTCTGCCCTAACACCCTCCCAAGACCCCTGCATCATTCTTACCCCAGACCCCTTTATTCCCTTCTGCCCTAACACCCCCATAATTTTTATTTTCACTTTTATGCCCCCCCCCCCCACCCCCGACCCCTTTATCCCCTTCTGCGATAACGCCAACACCCGCACCCACTGACAATCATCTATGGGACTGAATAAAAAAAAAATTTTTAGATGTAAAAAATGTATACAAAAGGGAAAAAAAGGAAAATAAGAAAAAAAATGGGAGGAAAAAAGGGAGGGGGGTGATGAATACTGTATGTGAATGTATGATGGTATATTGAAAACCAATTGCACTATATAATGTATAATGAAAAGTATGAAAGTAATAAATATGTGAAAACGTGTATATGTCCACTAACATACGTGTAAAGAAAGCTATGTGTATATATATGTAAACGTGAAAGATGAGAAAAAAAAATCTTTCACGTTTACATATATACACATAGCTTTCTATATACATGTTAACAAATGGGTCATGCATGATGTCATGTACGCATGGTTTAATTTGGATGTGACTTATTGACGCATTCAGGGGATGCATCCACTGTAATATTGTGCTGTATAATGTAATATCCGTATAATTATGGTATTATGTGTTCATGAAAAATGGAGTCTTATGTTGTCCTGGATATTGAATATGTATGTTAATGTAAATTTTGGTCTACCCTACGTAACACACGGGTCTTCTTGAGTTCTAGTGATTCTGCACTTTTTTTTAATTGTGTGACATATGTGGTTTTCCAAATTTTCCACTATCCACATTAACATATTTCTGGCATCTTGACTCACTGCCACATTTGTAGTGGCTTTGTTGGTTCCAGTCCGTTATGCGATGCGCTTTATTTTTGCGCATACGCATTATGAGTACGGACAGAATCTTACCAGCATACATGTATGGAGAGGAGGAAAGCCCTCTCCCTTCATGCGAGCGATGTGCCTTATTTTTGCGCATGTGTATTATGAGTACAGACTGAATGTTACCAGTATACATGCTGGGAGAGGAGGAACGCCCTCTCCCTTCATGCGATGCACCCTATTTTTGCACATGCGCATTATGAGTACAGACTGAATGTTACCAGTATACATGTTGGGAGAGGAGGAACGGCCTCTCCCTTCATGCGATGCACCCTATTTTTGCACATGCGCATTATGAGTACAGACTGAATGTTACCAGTATACATGTCGGGAGAGGAGGAAACGCCCTCTCCCTTCATGCGATGCGCCCTATTTTTGCGCATGCGCATTATGAGTACGGACTGAATCTTACCAGTATACATGTCCGGAGAGGAGGAACGCCCTCTCCTTTTCCCGGCAACTGTGCAGAGCGAGCGATGTGTTTTGCTTTTGGCGCATGCGCATGGTTATTAGGGAAGTCTTGCCACATCTCCGGCCCGTATTATTGTTTAAGTCTGCCCCACTTCCGGCAGAAAACGGGAGTTGTGTGTTACGTGAAGAGGGCTGCATGATCCTGGATATGCCGATCACAGGTATTTATTAGAGATGAGCGAATTTTAGCAAAATTCGATTCTGCCGATTCGCCAAATTTCCACCTAAAATTTGTTTAGTTCAGAATTTATTTGCAGCGAATCCCTATTAAAAACGGCTATTTCTGGCCTACAAAGAGCCTCAGTAGGGGTGTAGAACACTTTGCCTTGTCCTAACATGCATAGGGAGTGTGCTGTGTTAGTGAAATAATATTGTTATTCAGTATGACATGCAGATGACGGGCATTGCTATTAGAATCACTGCCGCAGAGCATCAGGATATGGCGTCAAAATTGAAAAGAATAAATAGATTTTTTATGTAATTTTTATTTAATTTAATTTGAATTTATTTACATTTTTTGAGTACCCATTCTTGTGAGCATTGAGCTAGTGGTCCGCCGCGAAGCGAGCTACCACCTGTTCCAGCCCATGCCTCTCAGTGCCCCCACAAGCCCCCCTCCCCCACTATGTTACTCTTTGTGGAACTGCAAATGTTTCACTTAATCAGTTATGGTTCATTGTTATTGCTCCAACCTGTTTCATTGGATTCCTGGGGTAATTACATAGGTAATATATGATGTCGATGACCATAGGGCCTTAGTTTGAAAAGATTACATCGATTTTTTTTAAATTTAAGATTTTGAAATTACACTCCCACGTTTTTAATGTCCCAGGCCCCAGCATTTACTTTGAATAAAGTGTGGTTACAAAAGACTGAATCTAACAAAGAGTCACATGGCGGCACAATGACAGAGCCTGGAGGTGGCAACAGTATGAGGAGAACATATATAGTGGCTGAATGACACAGCCTGGATGTGGCGGCAGCATGAGGAGACCATAAAGTGGCTGAATGACACAGCGTGGAGGTGGCGGCAGCATGAGGAAAACATATAGTGGCTGAATGACACAGCCTGGAGTTGGCAGCAGCATGAGGAGAACATATAGTGGATGAATGACACAACCTGGAGTTGGCGGCAGCATGAGGAGACCACTTAGTGGCTGAATGACACAGCCTGGAGTTGGCGGCAGCATGAGGAGACCACTTAGTGGCTAAATGACACAGCCTGGAGTTTGTGGCAGCATGAGGAGAACATATAGTGGCTGAATGACACAGCCTGGAGTTGGTGGCAGCATGAGGAGAACATATAGTGTCTGAACGACACAGTGTGGAAGTAGCAGCAGCATGAGGAGAACATATAGTAGCTGAATGACACAGCGTGGAGGTGGCGGCAGCATGAGGAGAACATATAGTGGCTGAATGACACAGCGTGCAGGTAGCGGCAGCATGAGGAGAACATATATTGGCTGAATTACACAGCCTGGAGTTGGCGGCAGCATGAGGAGAACATATAATGGCTGCATGAAACAGCTTGGAGTTGGCGGCAGCATGAGGAGACCACATAGTGGCTGAATGACACAGCTTGGAGTTTGCGGCAGCATGAGGAGAACATATAGTGGCTGAATGACACAGCCTGGAGTTGGTGGCAACATGAGGAGACCACATAGTGGCTGAATGACACAGCCTGGAGTTGTCGGCAGCATGAGGAGACCATATAGTGTCTGAATGACACAGTGTGGAGGCGGCGGCAGCATGAGGAGAAAATATAGTGGCTGAATGACACAGCATGGAGGTGGTGGCAGCATGAGGAGAACATATAGTGGCTGAATGACACAGCGTGGAGATTTTGGCAGCATGAGGAGAACATATAGTGGCTGAATGACACAGCCTGGATTTGGCGGCAACATGAGGAGACCACATAGTGGCTGAAAGACATAGCCTGAAGTTGGCAGCAGCATGAGGAGACCACACGGTGGCCTCTTGACAAAGCCGTGTGAGCGGCGAAACATGTCGAGGGGGGCTGCAAATTGATTTTAAAACACAGTGGTGTCCTTTCCCTCTGTATGGCACACTGCAGGTGCATACAGTATCACTATTGAGTCCTGGTAGTACTCTTTGTATACTTTAATTCTTGGAAAGAGAGACACCCTGATTTTTAATCTTTCTTGTGTGTGAAACAATATGATATAATAAAATGTTATTATTTTTTTCTTAATATATGGTAAATTCAGGGAACTAGTGGATCACTACGGTGATCTTTTGGTATATTGGTTGGATTAACCCTCCATATATTGGTCTAATATGGATCACAGTGGCTGAATGACACAGCCTGGAGTTTGCGGCAGCATGAGAACATATAGTGGCTGAATGACACAGTGTGGAGGTGGCTGCAGCATGAGGAGAACATATAGTGGCTGAATGACACAGCCTGGAGGTGGCAGCAGCATGAGGAGAACATATGGTGGCAGTATGAGACAGCCTGGAGCGGGCATCAGCATGAGGAGAACATATGGTGGTAGAATGAGACAGCCTGGAGGTGGCAGCGGCATCAGGAGTCCCAGGGACCCGGTGGCTGGAGTTGGCGGCAGCATGAGGAGACCACATAGTGGCTGAATGACACAGCCTGGAGTTTGTGGCAGCATGAGGAGAACATATAGTGGCTGAATGGAGAACACATGGTGGCAGTATGAGATAGCCTGGAGGTGGCAGCAGCAGCATCAGGAGTCCAGAAAGTGACCCGGTGACAGAGTGGTGCGGTGGGTGGCAATATCAGTACCTGGTGACGAAGGTGGGTGAAAAAAGGAGAACTTGGCATCAGATGTGTGGCATCAGGCGGGTGGCAGGATCAGGATAGTAGCTGAGGCAGGTTCGCAGAAGAAAACGGTCTCTTTTGTAAAAGTGTTAGTGTGCACAAGTAAGTATTGAGGATATGCATTACGTAAAACGTGACTTTTAATAATATGCTTAGTATAAAATATATGGCCCCTCAAATTTTTTTTAAATCAAACCAAAGGAAAGGTGTGCAAAAAACACCATGTGCCACCTACACCACCAAATATTGATGTGATGCCAAGACCTCTAAAAGGAGGAAGGGAATAACGTCCATTGTAACCGGTGGGGGTAAACACTTCCCCTGTAAGGCCCTACTCTCGCATTATTAATTCCCTTCTTGGCAAGTGTCACTCGCACCAAAAAAGGGCAGCCCCACACAGGAAATTCTCCCTATTTCCACCTAAAAGCCCTGGGAAATGGCAATGTTTGTAGGGGGAAATAGGGAGAGGTTCCTGTGTGGGGCCGCCCTTTTTAGAAAGGAATTAATAATGTGAAAAATATAGTAGGGCCTTACAGGGGAAGCTTTTACCCCCACCGGTTACAATGGACAACACGCTGTTCCCTTCCACCTTTTAGAGGTCTTTGCATCACAACAATACTTAGTGGTGTAGGTGGCACATGGTGTTTTTTGCACACCTTTCCTTTTGTTTGATTTTTGTACATATATTTTATCCTAAGAAAAGTTAAGTTTTAGCTAATGCATATACTCAATACTTACTTGTGGTCTGATGGTGAAGAATATCTGTAACTGGGGAGCAGCACCCTAAACATGTTTTGCACTATATTTGTGAAGTGTTGGTGTGGCACCATGGCCAATCTACTCTGATGCATCAGGCATTGGTGGATGGAAATCCTTGCTGATCCATGCCTGATTCATCTTCACAAAGGTCAGTCTCTCCACATTTTTTGGGGACAGACAAGTTCTCCTTGGGTTACTTTGGCCCCCGCCGCACAAAACACCCGCTCTGATGGCACACTACTGGCCGGGCAGGACAGCTTTTACAGGGCAAACTCTGCTAGTTGCGGCCACAAATCAGGTTTGGCTGCCCAGAAGTCCAGCGGATCTTCAAGGTGAGTTGGCACGGTCATGTCCAGGTATGCCATCACCTGCTGGTTCAGGTCTTGCTCCAGGTCTACCTGCTGCTGATGAGTTGCTTCACTATGCGGGTGAAGAAAGCTACTCATCAGCGACTGTAGACTCAGGCGGCTGCTGATGGAGCTGGTACTGCTCCTGCCACCCCACCTCTCCCCAGCAGCCATAGCAGTGGAATGTGAGCGCAGAGTGCCCCCCGAGTCAGACCTGGGAGAGGATGGACGATGGCCAGATAGGCATCAGTCAACTGACTACGTAGGATGTCTCTGTAGTAGGTCTGTTTGTCCTCCCTCTCAGTGGGCGTAGAAAAGGCTCCCATTTTGTTGCGGTAGTGAGGGTCCAATAAGGTGGAGAGACAGAAGTCATCCCGCTGCCGAATGGTGACAATGCGGCGGTCACTACGCAAGCAAGTGAACATGCATCGTGCCATTTGTGCAAGTAACCCGGAGGGACTCCCAGCCTCCATCTCCACTGCATATTTCCACGGTGTGTCTGGGCCCTGTCTCGCCTTCCTCATAACCCTCTAGCTGCTCCTCCTCTCCTGTCAGATGACTAGAAAAACTGCCCATAACGCGGTCGAGAGCTGTCTGGTACTTCAAAGTGCGATCTTTGAGTTCATTTTAGCTAGTCGGTCTTGCCAGGACTTGAGGGCCGCGCCTTCCTTCCCGAACCAGACTCGGATGAAGTCTGGTTTAACAGTTATAGGGAAGGGGGCGGAAGAAGCCAGGTGCCATTCCCCGAAGAGCATAGCTTCCGACTTCCCACAGTTGACTTTTGCCCCCCAAGCTCTGCCGAAGTCATCGCAGGTCTGGACATGTGCAGTCACCGAATGCCAACGCAGAAGGCGTCACGTTGTCCATGTAGAGCGAGCACTTGACCTCGTAGCGATCTGGTCCTGGTGCAGTGATCCCTCTGATCTCTCCATTCTGCCGGATAGACTCAGCGAAGAGCTCTATAACACAAACAAAAAGAAGAGATGAAAGAGTGCAGCCTTGTCTGACCCCGGAAAGGACGGAAAAGGGATACGTCTTCCAGCTACAAGATACATCACGTTAACATAGAGCAAAACCTCTTCCCCATACCTAGCTTGCGCAAAGCCCTGCCCATGAAGGCATGAGAGACACGATCAAATGCCTTCTCCTGATCCAGACTGACCAGGGTGGCGCGGGCATGACGCTCCTTGATGTAATGGACCTTGTCTCTCACAAGGGAAAGGCTGTCGGCAATCCTGCTACCGTGAATGCTGCAGATCTGGTCTGGGTGGACGATCTGCCCGATAACAGACTTCAGCCTGTTGGCTAGCACCTTGGCGAGAATCTTTTAGTCCACCTTCAAGAGAGAGATGGGACGCCAGTTTTTCAAGTCACATCTCTCCCCCTTCCACTTATACAAGATCTTGATCATCCCTTCCCTCAACGACCACCATCATCATCTCGTACACCTCCAACAGGTCCGGACAGATTAGGTCCCCCAGCGCTACATAGAGCTTGGCCGGGAGACCATCACTGCCCGGGGTCCTGCCGGGCTTAAAGGATTTAGCGGCAGAGAGCAGCTCCCCCACCGTCAAAGGAATGTCCATGGCCGAGGCTCCTGCGGGATCAACAACGTTTGTGATACCTGACAGGAACCTCTCGGCAGCTTCGGGGTCGGATGTCTTTGGGGCGTAGAGATTGCGGTAGTAATCTGCAATGACCCCCATCACCTCCTCCTTGCCCTTCCGTATGTGTCCAGTCTCATCTCTCAGTTCTGTCAGGGGCATGTGGCCAGCGTGGAGCTTCCTGAAAAAGAAAGAGTTACATTTCTCACCCCTTTCCAGGTTCTTCACTTTGGCACGAAAGATGATTTGCTTGGATTCCTCCTCAAAGTGCCTTTTCAAGCCCCCCTCTGATGTCCCGGGCTGCACCGGAGCAGGTCTTGCAACTTTCTCTGCAGCCTCCTGAAGTCCCACTTCTTCTCACACACCTGTTGTCTGCTTTTTGCCTGAAAGAAAGAGCAAAATTTGACTTTTACATACTCCCACCAATCGCTAGTACAGTTGAAGAAACATTTATCATTTCGCCAAACAATGTAAGCGTCTCTAAGTTCCTCCAGGACCTCCCTCTGCACCAAAAGGGCACAATTCAACTTCCAGGAGCCAGGGCCAGATGGGAAAACATGGCCAACAACCCCCTGAATTTGAATGGCCCTGTAGTCAGAGAAGAAGCAAGGGACCATAGAATGCTTAACCTGTTTGACCGTTCTAGACGTGAATACGAAGTCTATCCGAGAACGGAGTGAGCCATCGGGGAGGCACCACGTATCATTTATGGAGCCTTTCCCGATGGAACCCACAGCATCCTGCAAGGATGCCTCTGTCACCATCTAGATCTTGGAGGAAGGGTCCAGTCTGGCAGATGTGCTAGAACTGCGCCTGTCCGCTTCAATGATGCAGTTAAAATCCCCAGGCAACACTACTGCCCTAGTGGTTGCGAGCTGGGTCCACAGGGTCTGGAAAATCTCCAGGCGACCACCCCGTCAGGAGAGGTGTACACATTGACGAGCTGTATGGGCTCTCCCGCCCAGGAGCCATCTGCAACAAGAAATCTGCCACAGACAAGCTCCCTGACCGAGTCGAGCGTAATACTACCTCCCTTAACGAGGATGGCCACCCCTGCAGACCTGCTGTTGCCCCCACCAGACCAGTAGGAGGGGCCGTGGGACCACTGACTGGCCAGATGGTTGTAGGACCTAGAAGAGGGCAAAGCACAATCCTGCAACATATATATCACACCTCTGAGAATCTAAAAAGGTAAGCACAGTCTAACGTCTAATCCTATCTCTAATACTCCTCACATTAATGCTAAAGATGTTAAGATTAGCCATGGGGAATAAAAAGAAGGTTAGTGCAGACGATACTAGTTACCACTCCGGTCAGGCAGATCCTCCTTGCCGATGTCTATCAGCTTTCGTGGGTTCTCCAGACTTCTTTCCAAAAACTCGTAGTTGACAGGGTTCTGTGGCACAACGAACAGCTGGTGAACCTCTGTGTCAGCGAACAGCTGCTCTACTGTCTATGCTATGGCCTGCTGCATCTCCTCTTCCTCATCATCTGAATGCCGGGGAGTCTCGCAGGCCTCAATGATCTTCTTTTTGTAAGATTCAACTTCTGGGAGATACAGAGATGGGAGCTCTACATAAAATACTTAAATGAGGACCCAGGCCGAGGATACTGTGTTGCACACACCCGATGTGCCTATAGATACTAATAATTAACAATAAACGGAGCAGTCCTACTAGGCTAGGGGAAAAGGTTATAGAAATCAGAAGAATTGAAATAGTAGGAGAGAAAAAGAGGTTTGTGTCAAATAGTGGACATTTATTTAAAATAACAATGATACTCTTGATGACTTAATTGTGATGTCCTTGGCAGGGCCCTTGCTTTGGACAACACACAATATAATACAAATGATATATAAAATGTAAAATACATAAAAACACAATTGCTAGCTAAAATTGCACTAATGAGGTGGCTGGGACACAGGGTCTGTGCTATAGTAAGCACAGTGGGACAGTCTGGAAAAGGCAAATGTCCTATTTGTTATGATTGGTGTGAGCTGAAGTCTCAGTGAGGGTATTTAGCGCAAATAGCGCTGAAAGATTAAATCCACAGTGTTGGCCATAGTTGCACAGCGCTGGAGACTCCCAGTGCTGAGCCCACTCTCCCTGTCTGTGCAGGGCTGTCTGTAGAATAGGCAGATGCACGTGGTAGCGCTGAAGCTTCACCAAGTTTCACACAGTATCAAGAAGTTACTCCTTCTATACCCCGACGGCATGGAAGAATGTGATAAAGGATGGGCACTATGTGCCTCTTACCGGCTCTTCGAATGCTCTGTGTTCTGCGCGTATCTGCGTTGGAAGTCCTCCGGGCTCTGCCTTCTATACCCCGGCGGCACGGGGAGGATAAGCAAGAAGGACAGAGGTCCAAGGCTGAATGCCGGTGCTAGCTGTGGCTAGTTAGTAATGCAAGTCTCGGACTCTGCTGGGGTAGCCGAGTGTCAGGCTCTGCTGGGGTAGTGGAGAGTCCCTGTTAAGCCCCAATCTCTGTGCAATGAAACAGTCTATGACCAGACACATTTCGGGGAGCCACTTCCCCTTTTTCAATGGTGAGGGTAAGAAGACTGAGTGTACATGGCTATGAGATTACAGCCTTATATAGCCTAACCAATTACTAAAATGTCATACAGGTGGAACAGAAGCTCTGGTTTTGGATTTCTCCCGGGAGCTTCTTAATTACTTAAAGCAAATACAGCTGTTTAGACACAAGAAAGAAAGACATGGAGAAATAGATACAAGAAGGAGGGAAAAGAAGAATAAGAATGATGTCAGGAAAGGTAATGAGGAATAGAAGGGTTAAATGCTATTGAGATTAGATATTTGGCAAGTGAATAGATATGCGTAACTTATTAGACATAATCTTTGTGTCATATATAATATGAAATTTTACTACAAGGGAAAAGATGCAGTGTATTTGATATGTTATATTTTATTCTATGTAACAGTGAATATATTACATTGTGGCAAGGTGTCCAATTGTGTAGAGGGTTATGTTACTTTTTGAACTGTTAGTTAGGGGTGTGTATATATATATATATATATATATATATATATAACGTGGAAAGCAGCAGCACTCAATTCCGTGAAAAAATGTGTGGCTTTATTCAACCAAACATACAGGAGGCGACGTTTCAGCTGTCTCACACAGCCTTTGTCAAGCAGTGACTGGTACATAGTGTGGGGTTTATATAGTCAACAGGTGACAATCAATTAGTGTCATAATTGTTTACAAAACAAAGTGCAGCAGTACAGTGATTATTACGATCATAGATAGTAGGGCAAAATTAAACACCTTACATGCATCAGGCGCCTACCATACATGAAATAAACTCTGTGCAAAACAATAAGTAAACTCAAAACTGTTCACAACTATTGTAAAGTGCATAATTGTGCATGTATTCACCGTGATGTGTGAATCTTCCGGGAGGGAGGAGTTCCGCCGCGCGTCTTCCATTCACCGGCACACACGAGGACGCCAACCAGTCCAGCCCAGGTCCGTCTCCTACGTATTTCCGGTTTGCGACGGAAGTGATCTCATGGTAAACAAAAGCACGTGTATGGCTCGCACTTGCGCACTAGAGTGAGTGCGGGCTGTGCGCCATCTTGGGTCCTGGCTACCCTTACTGTCAGTCCATATATGCGATAGTGGTACCTATGATACCGGTTATACCGGCGCATCGTGGGGGTGGGATTGTCAACTGATATGGGGTGATGCCATGGAACGGAAAACCGTTCTGTTTGGCATACCGGCTCTGTGTCTCCCTGTCTGGCAATCCAGTCGGGTGGCACAATCCGGATATACCACCCCAAAAGTGACAACCTGGCATCCACTCACCCATCTTTGCCTTCGTAGGTGTATTTCATGCAGCTCATTTTCGGGGTGCTCAGGTACCTGGCGTCAGGTGCTTGGGAGTATCCGTAGAATAAGGAAAAGGGTGTCGTGATGGCGTCCTCAGTGACCGGTCATGGCTGGAGGCGCAGCGTCTCTCATTCACTCCTCTGGAAGAAAAATAAATAAAATAGCATAAATATATAGAAAAATATATAGAAAAAAAGTACCAATCATACACCATATTACGCGTACTTGTCCTGTGGCGTGTCTCCATGCCAGAGGAGAAATTATGGATTACATATTTTATGGCTGATTTTATATTCAGTATTCAAACCATGAGGTTTGAGAGTATTTAACTCGTAGATCCACCTCAGTTCTCTCCTTTTTAACTTACATTCCCTATCTCCACCTTTTTTAAGGGGGGGAATGTGGTCTACCAACATAAAACTTAAATCACGTTCTGTATGGCCCAACTCCTCAAAATGTTTAGCCACTGGAAGGTCTTGGCGTTTCTTTCTAATGGTAAAGCGATGGTGATTTATCCTGGTTTTGAAATCCCAGGTAGTTTCCCCAACGTATAACAATTTACACGGGCACCATAGTACATAAATCACGTAAGTAGAATTGCAAGTGAGGTAGTGTTTGATACCGAACTCCTGCCCTGTGTTTGGATGTATAAACTTGTCGCCTTTATGCATCAGGGGGCAATTGATGCAAGATCTACACGGGTATGATCCCAAGTTGGCACTGGTAATGAAACTCTGTTTGGGACCTCCCCCTCCCACATCAGCCTTCACCAGACGATCCCTCAAATTGCCGGATCTCCGGTATGACATGAGTGGGGGGGAGGCAAATTCCTGTATTCCTGTGTGTCCTTCTTGTAGGATGTGCCAGTGTCTACGTAAGACGCCTGCCACCCTACCAGAGATACCCGAAAATGTGGACACAAACGCTACTCTTTTAGAGGCTGGTCTCTGTTGTGTACTCTCTTCAAGCGGATGGAGAACCTTCTGTTTACTCTCTCTGATTATATGTGCCGGGTAGCCACGTTCTGCTAAGTTGGACGCCATTGTGGTAAGGGCGGTCTCCAACTTATCCTCAGAGCTGACTATCCTTTTGACCCGCAACATTTGACTGGTTGGTAGGGAGTTGATCATGTGTCTAGGATGTTGACTGTCGTAGCGCAGGATTGAGTTACTGTCCGTGGGCTTAACATAAAGGTCAGTCCGCAGACAGTTTCCCTCAATCCGTACCCACGTGTCAAGAAATTGTACTCCTGTGGTGGAATGTGTTAATGTGAACTTAATATTATCATGGATATTGATCAGATGTTGATGAATTGGATTGAAGTTGGCTCTCACTGCCGGACCAGATGAGGAAGACGTCATCGCTTGAGAAGTCGCCGGCATCGTCATCACTTGTTCGCTTGAGAAGTCGCCGGCAATTGTTTGCCTCACAGCGTCGACACCCCCTTCATGGGGTATGGACGTGTAGAGGCTCACAATGTCGAGTGATGCCAATATGGTACCTTCAGGTATAAAGATGGGTTGTATTTTTTCAAGAAAGTCTGAGGTATCCCTTATGTAGGATTTGGCTCTACTGGCATAAGGGCGTAGGACCTTATCCAAAAAGATGGAGATGTGGCTTGTTGCAGAGTCCCTACCCGAAATGATAGGTCGTCCGGGGGGGCATAAATATATAGAAAAATATATACCGTATATACTCGAGTATAAGCCGACCCGAGTATAAGCCGAGACCCCTAATTTCAACCCAAAATCCCAGGAAAAGTTATTGACTCGAGTATAAGCCTAGGGTGGGAAATACATCATCCCCCCCTGTCATCATCCAGACCCGTCATTAACATCCTCATCATCATCCCCTTTTCATCATCCCACACATCCCCCCTTCATCATCCCCTTATCATCCCACACATCCCCCCTTCATCATCCCCTTATCATCCCACACATCCCCCCTTCATCATCCCACACATCCCCCCTTCATCATCCCACCCACCCCCCTTCATCATCCTCTTGTCATCATCCCACACCCCCCCCCTTCATCATCCTCTTCTCATCATTCGCCCTCAGTGGTCTTCAACCTGCGGACCTCCAGAGGTTTCAAAACTACAACTCCCAGCAAGCCCGGGCAGCCATCGGCTGTCCGGGCTTGCTGGGAGTTGTAGTTTTGAAACCTCCGGAGGTCCGCAGGTTGAAGATCACTGCGGCCTTCGACATCATCCAGCCCCCTCTCACCCCCTTTAGTTCTGAGTACTCACCTCCGCTCGGCGCTGGTCCGGTCCTGCAGGGCTGTCCGGAGAGGAGGTGGTCCGGTGGCATAGTGGTTCCGGGCTGCTATCTTCACCGGGGGCGCCTCTTCTCCGCGCTTCTGGCCCGGAATAGAGGCGTTGCCTTGACAATGACGCAGAAGTACGTTGGCAATGAATGCACCTCTGCGTCGTTGTCAAGGCAACGTGACTATTCTGAGGCCGGGCCCGAAGCGCTTAGAAGAGGCCTCCCCGGTGAAGATAGCAGCCCGGAACCACTATGCCACCGGACCACCTCCTCTCCGGACAGCCCTGCAGGACCGGACCAGCGCCGAGCGGAGGTGAGTACTCAGAACTAAAGGGGGGTGAGAGGGGGCTGGATGATGTCAAAGGCCGCAGTGGTCTTCAACCTGCGGACCTCCGGAGGTTTCAAAACTACAATTCCCAGTAAGCCCGGACAGCCGATGGCTGCCCGGGCTTGCTGGGAGTTGTAGTTTTGAAACCTCTGGAGGTCCGCAGGTTGAAGACCACTGCGGGTGGGGGAGTTCACTCGAGTATAAGCCGAGGGGGGTGTTTTCAGCACGAAAAATCGTGCTGAAAAACTCGGCTTATACTCGAGTATATACGGTAGAAAAAAAGTACCAATCATACACCATATTACGCGTACTTGTCCTGTGGCGTGTCTCCATGCCAGAGGAGAAATTATGGATTACATATTTTATGGCTGATTTTATATTCAGTATTCAAACCATGAGGTTTGAGAGTATTTAACTCGTAGATCCACCTCAGTTCTCTCCTTTTTACTTACATTCCCTATCTCCACAGCTGTTTAGACACAAGAAAGAAAGACATGGAGAAATAGATACAAGAAGGAGGGAAAAGAAGAATAAGAATGATGTCAGGAAAGGTAATGAGGAATAGAAGGGTTAAATGCTATTGAGATTAGATATTTGGCAAGTGAATAGATATGCGTAACTTATTAGACATAATCTTTGTGTCATATATAATATGAAATTTTACTACAAGGGAAAAGATGCAGTGTATTTGATATGTTATATTTTATTCTATGTAACAGTGAATATATTACATTGTGGCAAGGTGTCCAATTGTGTAGAGGGTTATGTTACTTTTTGAACTGTTAGTTAGGGGTGTATATATATATATATATATATATATATATATATATATATATATATAATATATATAAAGAATATATAAAAAATATATAAAAAGAATTAAAAAAATATATATATAAAAAATTTAAAATAAAAAATAAAATATACAAAAGATATAAACATTTTTTTTCAATTTAAAAAATGTCCTTTATTATAATTTTTTTTTAATTTTCTCAAAAAATTCCTCTAAATAATGTATTAGATAAAACCAAATAATTCTATTCCCGCATTAAGGCCCCTGGGTTCGAGGCTCCCAAATTCGTAGATTTTTCTAGCCTCTGCTCTGGACATTTGTTGAACATAATTTCCTCCCCTCCAATTTCTTTTGACAATCTGAATTGCTGCAAATGTAAGATCTGATGGGTCTGAGTTATGATGAGTATGGAAATGGGCCGATAGGGGGTGTTTGTCACTACTTTTCTAATATTGTACATGTGTTCTGCTATTCTGGTTTTAAGTGTGCATTTAGTTCTTCCGATGTACTGCTTGCGACAACTACATGTTATGATATAGATTACCCCCTTAGTATTACAAGTCAGGAGTTGTTTTATGTCCCAATGAAAATTATTCGCAGTTGAAATAACTTTTTCTGTCTTATTAGGGAATTTTGTAGCTTTACAACATGAGCAGCTACCGCACCGAAAAAAACCTCTGGCGGATAGCCATGTACTTGTGTTTTCCTCCTGTTTGGTGCGTATGGTCGGGGCTACTTGGATGCTGAGGTTGGGTGCTTTTGTAAATACAATCGGTGGTGTGTTGGGTAATGATGATCCTAAAAAAGGATAACCTTATAGGATCATCATTACCCAACACACCAATCATTACCCAACACACCAATACACCCCTAACTAACAGTTCAAAAAGTAACATAACCCTCTACACAATTGGACACCTTGTCACATTGTAATATATTCACTGTTACATAGAATATAATATTACATATCAAATACACTGCATCTTTTCCCTTGTAGTAAAATTTCATATTATATATGACACAAAGATTATGTCTAGTGAGTTACGCATATCTATACACTTGCCAAATATCTAATCTCAATAGCATTTAACCCTTCTATTCCTCATTACCTTTCCTGACATCGTTCTTATTCTTCTTTTCCCTCCTTCTTGTATCTATTTCTCCATGTCTTTCTTTCTTGTGTCTAAACAGCTGTATTTGCTTTAAGTAATTAAGAAGCTCCCGGGAGAAATCCAAAACCAGAGCTTCTGTTCCAGGATAAGAGAAGAAAAAAGGACCTCTGTGCCAGCGCTGCTCGGAACGTCAGAAATCAATGAAGATGCCGATTGTATAGTCCAACGATATTTTAATCAGACACATACATTTGGGGGTGAAACAAGGACAAGACGCGTTTCGGGAGTGAGCCCTCCCTTTTTCAATTGTGGATGTACAGTCTATTGTAACAGTGATCAGTACGTACATAAATACATTTAAAAAATGGCGCCAATGTAAATTAGCATAAGTCAGAGATCATGCAAGACTGTAACATTACAAGGTGGAATAAATTGAATACATACAGAAAAAACATATAGATCCAGCTTACATATAGTAAAATTGTACTGAAACTGTGTGTTTTCTGTTTTGATCAAAGGAACATGTAGAAACACTATAAAATAGTGGTCACTTTTATGTTTTCATTAGCCATGGCTCCAAAACGAGGTTTGGGCTGGCTAGTGTTTGAAAGTGAGGCTTGGACGGGTTGCCGTAGTGTATAATTCGCGCTGGACACAGTGTGTGACAGGCGGCCAATCAGAGTATAGTTACGTGATGACGTACTATACTAGTGTAAACAGGTAAATCAAAAGGACCGCTGTTTATTGCAAGCCGTCGTTGACCAATCAGAATTTTAAGGCCGCAAAGGTAGCGACCAATCGGATGATGGATAAGTGGGGATGAAGAGTTCTTGTTCTGGCGCACAATGACGGACCACTCGCCAGTCCAAAAACCATTTCCGTCAAGGATGTGAGTGGGATCCTTCACCACAGTACAGAAACACTTCAGTGATGTCGGGTCCTGGGATGTGTGGGTTCCTCATTGAAACTGTAATCCTCCTCTCTGTCCCCTCTGCACGGGACAGTTCCCAACAAAGAGGGCAAAGGGGGAGTCCGGCCTCTCAGATATCACCACATTACAGATTCCAATGGAGGCAAAGGTAACGTAAAACATTCCAGTGAAAAAGGGCTGGATGCTTACCGTTTCCGATTTGGAGAATCCCTGTTCCAGGACCATCTTCTTCCCAAAAATATCCTCGCTCATGTTAGGGATCCTCCCGTCGACTTCCTTCAGCTTGAGCACGATGGTCTGCCTCATCCTAGGCTCCGGGGTTGGAGAAACTTGGTGGTACTCGTAGCCGGCTCCTTGCCTAGGAGCCGATGGTGGAGCCGCTCTTGAAGTCTGGGGAGCATCAGGAGAAGAGGATCCAAAGCCATTGTAAATCCAAAAGAAGGGTCAGAATCCAAAAGAAAGGTCAAAATCCAAAAGCAAGGTTGAATCCTGAAGAAAATCCAACCAGGTGAAGAAAGTGGGCAGAGCTATGAACTCAGAGACTCTGTACCCAGGTACTGCCTATTGTTCCATTGGGTGCTTGACGGTCTGTTCCCTGGGACCCACAACGTGGAGGCCATCCAGGAGGCCTGGCGCCTTATGAACTGTTTTCAGGATGGAGTGTGGCTTGCCAGGAACTGCCTTGTGATCAACAGGGAGAACATGTCCGTCTGGGACTGCCGCAGGTTCATCAGGAGCCTGCTCAGAGACTATTCCATCTTGGTCAGCCCAGCCATCGATGAAGAAGAGTGAAGACTCCTCTCCTTCCCCCAATGTTCCCCTGAAGATATAGCCCAGTAGTTTCGGCCCTGTGATCCGCCCCCTCACTTCCCCCCACACAGTCGGCCACTGGGACACTGGCCACACTTCACCTTCAGACGACACATCTTGCATGTGGCCAGGTTAACCTCCTCCGCATGCTTGATGAAAAACTACCACACCGCTGAGTAGCTGATTTTCCCACCAACAGTCCACACTGATTGACTGCTACTGCCGCCAACTCCAGGAACGCGTTTCACTACCTACCTGGGAAGGTAGGCCGCCGCAAAGCAGGTGGTCTACCCCGGGAATATTTGGCTCCAAACTTTCCACTTCTGCCACCATGCTGACTGCCAACCATGCTACCACCTTGCTGCCTCAGCTGCTGGTCATGGGCAACCTGCAACCCTCTTCTCCTGATGTTGGTGAAGCCCCTTCTGCACCCGGCTCCCAAGTGATATCGGCTTCATCATCATAATCATCATCATCGAGTTGTATCTGCATATCACTGATGTCCTCCACAGGTTCCTCAACAGTGTCTGCTTCAGGAGCCTAAATGTTCGCAACACCACCTCCCATGCCACTCTCCTCATCACTACTTGCCCGCCTACCGTAGAAAGCGGCGGATGTCGCCTCCAATTCTTGGATGGGCAGTAGCTGCTGACTGTCCTCTAGATCGTCCTCACTAAATAGTGGAGCTGAACCCACAGCATAAGATACTTCTGTGGGGGAGGGAACAGCATAGGACAGAGGCAATGGGAGGACAGGGACTTCTCACGGGCCATGCCAACTGTTGAGTCTCAGGAACCCACTGACTGTTGACTGGGGGTGTCAGATGTAACTTGTGATGAAGTGGATGACCGTGTTAACCAATCGATGACGGCAGATGGGTTGCTGGTCAAGACACGACCACTAGCTGATACCGGGAGCTCAGGCCTCTCGCTGCAACTCCTGCTGCCACTCGTCCGTAGTCTTCTGCAACCTCTGCCTGAGGAATGACTCTGCCACCCCTTTGTGCATGTCCTGGACTTAGTGCGTATATGACGGTACAATACGCTCCACTACGCTTAAAAAAATATTTGTGTACAACACCAGCCTTTGAGTACTTTTGCCTGGCATTTCACAGTATCTAGGCCAGGGGTCCTCAAACTAAGGGTCGTGGGCCACATGCGGCCTGCCGAGGACATTTATCCAGCCCGCCTGCCGCCGCTGCCTAAGGACATCCCTGTGTCCCGAAAGATGTTTTCCGGACACAGTGATGCCCCGGTTACCTCTCTCTGGCCCCACGTTTACTTTAAAAACACAGGGGCCGCTGGGAGGTAGCGCACGCAGGGATGTCACTGACGTCCCGTGAGTGCGCCCATAGCAATGGAGCGAGGAGGAGCAGAGCAGCAAGCAGGACTTGCGCTGGCCAGCTTGGTAAGTGTTACCAGCGGCACGTCAACTTTGGTGTTCCGACCACCGCCCCTCCGGTCCTGGGACTTACTGCTATGTCCGGACCGGAGGAGTGGTGGACGGAGCACTGAAGTGGGGCAGTACACAGGCATACAGCCTCCAGCCATACACTGTATGGCTGGAGGCTGTATGTCTGTGGGGGAACATACTGCACCTAATGTGGGGAACTATACTGCCAACCTAATGTGGGGAATTATACTGCCAACCTAATGTGGGGAACTATACTGGGCCTAATGTGGGGAACTATATTGCACCTAATGTGGGGAACTATACTGCCAACCTAATGTGGGGGAACTATACTGCACCTAATGTGGGGAACTATACGGCACTTAATGTGGGGGAACTATACTGCACCTAATGTGGGGAACTATACTGCCAATCTAATGTGGGGGACTGTACTGCCAACCTAATGTGGGGGAACTATACTGCACCTAATGTGGGGAACTATGCTTCCATCCTAATGTGGGGAACTGTGCTGCCCACCTAATGTAGGGACTATACTGCACCTAATGTGGGGAACTATACTGCACCTAATGTGGGGAACTATACAACACCTAATGTAGGGGAACTATACTGCACCTAATGTGGGGGAACTATACTGCCAACCTAATGTGGGGGAACTATACTGCACCTAATGTGGGGAACTATGCTGCCAACCTAATGTGGGGACTATAATGCATCTAACGTGGGGGGAACTATACTGCCAACCTAATGTGGGGGAACTATACTGCACCTAATGTGGGGAACTATACTGCCAACCTAATGTGGGGGGAACTATACTGCCAACCAAATGTGGGGGGGGGGGGAACTATACTGCCAACCTAATGTGGGGGGACTATACTGCCAACCTAATGTGGGGAACTACAACCTAATGTGGGGAACTATACTGCCAACCTAATGTAGGGGAACTACAACCTAATGTGGGGGGAACTATACTGACAACCTAATGTGGGGGAACTACAACCTAATGTGGGGGGAACTATGCTGGCAACCTAATGTGGGGGAACTGTACTGCCAACCTAATGTGGGGGAACTATACTGCACCTAATGTGGGGACTATGCTGCCAACCTAATGTGGGGAACTATGCTGCCAACCTAATGTGGGGACTATACTGCACTTAATGTGGGAAACTATACTGCACCTAATGTGGGGGAACTATACTGCCAACCTAATGTGGGGGAACTATACTGCATCTAATGTGGGGAACTATGCTGCCTACCTAATGTGGGGACTACACTGCACCTAATGTGGGGAACTATACTGCACCTAATGTGGGGGGAACTATACTGCCAACCTAATGTGTGGGACTATACTGCCAACCTAATGTGGGGAACTATAACCTAATGTGGGGGAACTATACTGCCAACCCAATGTGGGGGAACTATACTGCCCCTAATGTGGAGAACTATACTGCACCTAATGTGGGGGGAACTATACTGCCCCTAATGTAGGGAACTATACTGCACCTAATGGGGGGAACTATACTGCACCTAATGTGGGGAACTATACTGCACCTAATGTTGGGGAACTATATTGCACCTAATGTAGGGAACTATACTGCACCTAATGTGGGGGAACTATACTGCCAACCTAATGTGGGGGAACTATACTGCCAACCTAATGTGGGGGAACTATACTGCCAACCTAATGTGGGGGAACTATACTGCCAACCTAATGTGGGGGAACTATACTGCACCTAATGTGGGGGAACTATACTGCCAACGTAATGTGGGGAACTATGCTGCCAACATAATGTGGGGAACTATACTGCAGCTAATGTGGGGAACTATACTGAACCTAATGTGGGGGGAACTATACTGCACCTAATGTGGGGGGAACTATACTGCACCTAATGTGGGGGGAACTATAATGCCAACCTAATGTGGGAGGGAACTATACTGCCAACCTAATGTGGGGAACTATAACCTAATGTGGGGGAACTATACTGACAACCTAATGTTGGGGGAACTATACTGACAACCTAATGTGGGAAGAACTATACTGCCAACCTAATGTGGGGGAACTCCAACCTAATGTGGGGGAACTATACTGCCAACCTAATGTGGGGGAACTATAACCTAATGTGGGGGAACTATACTGCCAATCTAATGTGGGGGTGACTATGCTGCCTACCTAATGTGGGGGGAACTGTGCTGCGTACTTACGTACTTAAAGGGGTAGTCCACTAATAAGATATATAAGTGTGCCTAGGAATTTGTTCATAGTTTTTTTTTTTTTTTACTATAGTCCGGCCCTCCAACGGTCTGAGGGACAGTGAACTGGCCCCCTGTTTAAAAAGTTTGAGGACCCCTGATCTAGGCCCTTGAGACTTTAACAGGAACAAAATAGTACACCACTTAGATGTACGTATGTGGTATGCACTTATCAGGGGAGAAAAATGCGATACAGTACGCTTAAAAAAGTATTTGTGCACAACGCCAGCAGTACACAGTCGCTGTGTACTACACCCAAAATTGCACTCTCTTTCTCAATCTCACTCCCTTCCCTATCAGTGCTTCCAGGAAGGATTTGTGCTTGAGCTAAATTGCTGCTGTTCTGTGCAACACACTGCACTCTGTCCCTCTCTGTAATAGAACGCTGTGACCAGGAGGTGAATCGCTGCAGTAAGAATGCTTTTCTGTGCAAAACACACTGCTCTCTATCCCTCTCTCTGTGCAACAGAATGCTGACTTGACTAGGAGGTGAATCGCTGCTGGAAAAAAGCTTTTCTGAGCAGCATACAGCGCTGTCTGTCCCTATCTATCTCTCCGCAGTGAAAGGCTGAAGTGACTGGCCGCAATATGGCTGCCGATGATATAGGGCTGTGGCATCACAGGGGTGACTGGCTTGCCCCATTTCCTCACATGTGGATCTACAATTTTAGATGCCCTAGTGCCTGGACCGCACTAAATGGAGTTTAATGAAGCGATTCGCGCTATAGAATAGCGGCGATATTCGCATTAGTTGTGAAACTAATTTTTCATGAAATTTGTAACAAATTCGGATTCGTCAGATTCGATTATCCCTAGTATTTATCTCCACAGGTGTTCATTGGTGATATGCACATATATATGTAACCCTGTGGAGTCACACAGGCTGCATTATCTGAAATGCCCAGTAGGTGGCAGATGGACTCAGCATGCCGTTAATAAAACATTGAGCATTGATCACATAACTTGCTGCCATTTCAGTCACATGATTGTGGCATCATCGCAGGTCCTGTTAGGAGACTTCCTGCACAGCTCTGAGGAAGGAGGTCCTGGAAGACTTCTAGAAGTCACCACATGCTCAGCCAGAGAAAGGACATGCTTCTAGCTGTGAGAGACTGTAGCACTGAGATAGCACCTTGTTGAAAGAACTTGCTTCACCCAAGACCACACCAGCTGAGAGAGGGACCTGCTGGCAAAGACAAGCACTGAGTCCAGACGTCTGGTGAATCCAGTGGGAGGAGACTGCAGCTGACTGACCTGGTTAATTGTGTTGTGAGGGTAAGCCAAGCCTCACCCTGTATCACCACAGGGCACCTGTCTCCTCACTCACAGTAAAGACTTTGAGGTCCAGTGACGGACATTGTACAGCTCAGGCTGTTTCAGTGACACTGCGGAGCGGGACTTATAAGGGCCCCAACTCTCCTATGTGCACCAACGGCCATTAGGGCAAAGATAAGGGGGTGGGTGCAGGTGTGCTGGTGGGTGGGTGAGGAAAATCCACATTGCATTGTTATCTGTGTTACTCTATTGTATTTTCCTATGTATGTTGGTTCATTTGCTGCTTACTATATAAAGTTAGTTCCAGTTAGGCTGTGTCAGTCTCATTGCACCAAGTATGTTCCCAGTGGGAACCCACATCCCTACCCCGGATGCTCCACTGGGTGGAGGCACTGCCGCAGACATGTACCCCAGCTCCCAGATAGCGGAGGCTCAGGATCCGCCTGTCAGGCATAGTGAGTTAACTAGGTTTAGGGACCCCAAAGACACTAGGGGGCGCCCTCAAAACCCCGTTACATATATATATATATATATATATATGGCATTTGAATGAGTGGACAGTCACTCCTGAGGAATCCACCGTAGCTGGTGATGTTATGCGTGGAGCGAGCACTTTTTTGTATTATATCTTGCACTAGACACTTTTCTATTTTTTCCATCTGCACTTTATTGTAATTTTTTATGTGTGAGGCTCACAGTGACATTTGTTATTGCTATAGTGGTTGTCTGCAGCTACATGCCTTTTACACCTTGGCTTACATATAATATGCACCTATATGGGACATGCTTCACCTTGTTTTTCACTATTTAGTGAGAGTTAGGTGGTCGGGTGTCTGGATTACATTCCTACACCTTGTATTTGTCATGTTTTTAATTGTATGTGTACTTTTTTTTGCTATATGTTAATAAAATTTATGGCATTTATATGCATTGTTGTGCATCTATTCATGGTTGCCAACTTTTCTTTTTGGTATATATTCTGTTTCTAGGCAACTTGTTGCACCCACACAATGTACACTAGCTGTGCCCATCTTCCTCTTTTTCAGTGTGTACCTAAAAGGCGCTGCTACTACTACCACCTACATCAAGTGGGCATCTACTACTACTACTACCACCTAGAGAGGCTTCTGCTACTAATACCTAAATCGGGGGGGGGGGGGGGTGAAAAGGGGGGCTACTATCTACAATGGGCTCTATCTACAAGGAGTAACCCTTACTCATAGGAGACTGCTACTGCCTACAGGGAGTAAATAGCTATGGGTATCTACACTGGGACCTGCCTACAGGTGGCACCTATCTACTCTGGGCCCTGTAATGGGGGAAACCATGTGAAGGGATCTACTTAATTGGGGGACCTACCTACTCTTCCCCACTCTGCTTATCTACTCACTCTACTTTGTGAGACACCAAGGGGTTATTACTGTATGGAGCACTATAGGTGCTTAAAAAGTGCAGTTCCTAAAATGTTTGTCTCCCAGGTTCTGTCGAGGCGAGTTGTGGCTGGAAGAAATTGTCATAATGGTCTAGGCCGGATGGAGAAGAAAAAGCAAATTGAACGACTTGATCAGAGGATGTAACTGTATGTTATCAAT
The DNA here is from genome assembly GCF_029499605.1 of Hyla sarda. Taxonomy (NCBI): domain Eukaryota; kingdom Metazoa; phylum Chordata; class Amphibia; order Anura; family Hylidae; genus Hyla; species Hyla sarda. The sequence continues at coordinate 287,119,689 of NC_079190.1, read as the reverse complement.
TATATGGTCTGTAAAGTCTGTGTAGAGCTGGGGTCACCACTCTGTGGTCACTGTATGGGATGAATTTTAATCTGTCTATAGTGGTTTTATTCAGTATCAGCATAATTGTATTATCCAGTCACTATGGTGGTAATGGTAGTGGTCATGATGTGGCAGTATTTTTTGTCTCTTGTATAGTGGTGTTATTGGTGATACTGGTCTGTGTATAGTGGTTTTATTCAGTATCAGTATGGCAGTACCATCCCCTCACTATATGGTGATAATGGTAGTGGTTATGGTGTGGTGCAATTATTTGTCCCTTGTATAGTAGTGATAATTGTTTCTGTATATTCTGCGTTGCCCAGGTGCTTCCAACCCATGCTATGTCAGTGATGGGGGGTTTGTACCAAAATGAACCTTCGCCTGTGTAGACAAAAATCTTTGCACACACTAGTAACTAGCAGCATTTCCCACTGTGGGCGACCCGCTGCTTGTTATGCTATCAATAGTGTCAGATTTGCGGACTGTCAGCAGACCCATTCAAATGAACACACCTTAGAGGGGTAATTCCAGTCATTTGATGCCATAACTGCATGTTATAGTGATCTCTAGGTCCTGTCGTTTACCATAAAGAGACAGCTCTCAATAAAGGAGGTACGTGCTCCCTATTCACCCAAGTGCAAGAAAAAAGTGCAAGTGTTCAAACAAAAAATGTGCACAAGGAGCTGATTGGAGCTTATTGAGGATAGTTATGTTAGGAGGAACACAGAATCAGTCAGAAAGGAACATATCTTGCTTGTATCTGGGAGTTTATAGAGGCTGGCCGAGTAAGGCTGGGTTCACACTACGGTTTGTAATTATGGTTCCCGTATACGGCTGGGAGGAGGGGTGGGCGGGGCTTAATCGCGGCGCCCGCACTCAGCCGTATTCGGGAACTGTAGTTAATGTATGTCTATGAGCCGACCGGAGTGAACCGCAGCCTCCGGTCGGCTGCTTTTTCGGCCGTATGCGGTTTCCCGATCGCAGGCAAAAACGTGGTCGATTAAGCCACCCCTCCTCCCAGCCGTATACGGGAACCGTAATTACAAACCGTAGTGTGAACCCAGCCTAAGGTGTGTGGCATGGATGGCAAGCGGTGTGATTATGGAGTGTTATGGATCCCAGAATTCACATATAAGAGCTGGCTTGTTCATGAAGACCCATCGCTAGTCTGATGTGGGTTCTACCTCCAGGACAGGGGAAAGACTACAATCACCACGGATTTCTCTGCTGAGCACTCCTCTAATGGGGATCATGGACTAGAACTTCTGCTGGAAATGAGGACTTGACTGAGAGATTTTTGCATAGCTCTGCTCACTTTCCTGAGCTACTGGGAATTCTCCAGAAGATGACCACCACAGTCCCAAGCAAACTCCCCTTGGAATCAAAGGAGACCCATTTCGGACTTTCTTCTTCAGCCTCAGCACCCCAGGCCTCAAGAGAGGAATTTTTCTACATCAGGCCATATGTCTTGGGTGAATTTATTTATTTATTTACTTTCTTGTCACTGATGACATTGCATGTTGTTTGTCCACAAGGATTTTTTGAGGTGTGGTGCCCTACTGGGTGTCTCTCCTGGAGGTCTAAGGAAGGTGTGCTAGGCCATCAGGTTTCACACCTTCCTGTTACCCTGGGTCTCTACTTCGTCAGGCATGCCACATTGTTAGCTCTTCGGCTGATCTTTTGTTGGTAGCCATGAACCATTGGTCTTTCCAGTTTAACTGTTAACTGTATGTATCTTGATATTTGCAGCATGGTCCTTGTGAACGGCTGGAAGACTGACCCCTTCTCCATCCCTTCTGGGGTCAGACAACGGTGCCCTCTTTCTCCTCTTCTTTTTGTTTGAGTTATAGAGCTGTTCCCAGAGTCTATTTGGCACAATGGAGAGATCAGAAGGATCACCGCACCAGGACCAGATCGCTACAAGGTCAAGTGCATGGACATGGACAATGTGACTGTCTTATGCGCTGATCAGCGTTCGGTGACTGCACTAGTTAAGACCTGCGAGGACTTCACTTCAGGGGCAAAGGTCAACTGCGGGAAGTTGGAAGCTATGCACTTCTGGAAATGGCCCCTGGCTTCTCTCGCCCCTTCCCCTTCCTTCTCCTCCAAATATTTGAAGTCTGGTTCGGGAAGGAAGGCGCGGCCCTCAAGACCTGACAAGACCGATTGGCTAAGATGAACTCAAAGATTGCACTTTGGAGCACCAGATAGCTCTTGATTGAGGGCAAAACACTTGTCCTGCGGAGTGCAGTTTTGCCTGTGCTACAATAAACCGCACAGGCATGGCCCCTCATATTACCGATTGCAGAGCCATAACCGGGAGTATGCTTCACTTCATGGTTTTACAGGCATGTTGTCCGGTTCATAAGGGAACATCAACTGGGGGACTCAAGCGTGACCTGTGCAAGCCTAAGACTGTTTACAAGCCCATCAGAGGTAAGGACTAGAGCTCGTTCCAGGGCTCCCTTAGGCCACTGCAGAGACTATTTTTGACAATTTGGCCTCTGCAAGGCTAACCAATGGAAACAAAGACTTGTCGTGGATGGCCATTAAGGGAGGACTATCTCTGAGGTTATTCATGCATGCCCGTGGCCTGAGCAGAACCAGGTACTGCCCCAGGCACCTGTAAGTGGAGGAAACATCTATGCACCTCTTTTGGCAGTGCCCGTTTGCACAGGGTCTATTGAATGCCCTGGAACTTAGAGACATGGTACCCAGGAACAACCTATTGTACGTGCTTTATTGACTTTTTCCTGGGGTTCACAATGTGGAGGCAATGCAGGAGGCCTGGCGCCTTATGAAATATTTTAAAGATGCAAAATGGCTGGCCAGAAACCGCCCCATGTTCAACAGGGAGGAAATGTCCGTCCGGGATGGCGCAGGCTGATCCACAGCCGGCTTAGAAACTATTTAATCTTGGTCAGGCCGGACGTCGATGAAGAAGAGGGCTTACACCCCTCTACCTCCCCACCTCCCCATATGTTTGCTGAGTAGTTTGGCCCTGTGATCAGCACCTCCCTACCCCCATAGATCCCACACCCCTCCACGATCACAGATTGTAATGTATTGTTGGTGTGTTATTGTTTGTATGTTAGTGCAGCATGTGGTACAGTGTATAGCTTAGGGAACGTATGCTGTATATATGTATGATTGTAATTTATTGTTTGACTTGTAATGATGACGGAATGATCCCCCAAGCTTTTTCCATTGGTCTTTCCCAAGCTTTGGCAAAGAGGACATAGATCCTTGACCATTGCAGGTGCCTTCTAGCCCTGAAGGAAAGGTTTGAGGGGGCCTTTCTTCTTTTGGAGAAGGGCTTGGGATAGACCGCATCCTTGTGCACTTTTTGTTCCTCGCCTCTTAAGCTGGGTTTACATATAGCTGGCTTAGTGAACCCAGCCCAAAACTTGATGCAACTGATGCCACAACTGATGACAATGTGCATCAGTGCTTTAGCATCCATTATCCGTTATTTCTGAAGGCGGACAGGGGAACTCAGCAAGATCCATTCCCCCACCTGGCACCCAAGCACTTTGTTTCAACCATCTGGCACCCCACTTGAGACACTAGATGACTGTGAACTGTCCCATTCAAATAAATGGGAGAAAGGAAAGGAAAAAAAGGGGAACGCGCCCCTAGTGAAGTACAGTTAGACCGTATTTTAAGAAGAAAGGTTAAATCTCACTCACCATATAGTGTTGTGCTAAGAGCACAACACCTCAATTCGTATGTAGAGTGAGTCTTTTTGGTCCTGCAGCTTACAATCCTTTCGAACACTCCCTGGAGTCGTCCGTGGTAACAGATGCAAGTAAATAAAAAAACGGATTTTTTCTGCAGTGCTGGACCAAGTAGATTAAAAGAGACCAAGCTCTTAAAAAGTATATCGGATAGCGTTTATTTAAAGCACATCTGATGTGCTTTAAATAAACACTATCCAATATACTTTTTAAGAGCTTGGTCTCTTTTAATCTACTTGGTCCAGCGCTGCAGAAAAAAATCCGTTTTTTTATTTACTTGCATCCATTCAAATAAATGGGATCAGTTCTATCATCAGTTTCCCTATGTTGCTTTTTCTACAGCATCAGAGTGAAATGCTGCTAGATGACAGACATGTGTATTGGGGGAATTCAGGGAAGTCTAATTCAGGGCTCTCTGCAGCCACAGCTGTGTTAAAGGGGTTATCCAGTGATCTGTTTTTTTTTTTTTTCCTCTGGACTTTGGCAGTTAATAGCATATAAAAAAACTAAACTTTTTCTTATTTCCTGCACACTTACATTCCTGCATACATTTTAAAACGTTTTCAAAAGAACAGTATCTACAATATCAAGCAATAAAGCATAGGGGAAGGGAAAGCAGGGGATAGGGAGGGGAGATCACAGGCTTTATTGAAAGACACACAAGAAAGAGGGGGAAGGAAAGGGGTGTTCATCCTATTTTTCCTCTATGGAATAGTTTCTGAACAGGCTGTGGACTAGTCTGAGGCATTCCTGGATGGACATCGTCTCAGAGTTCATAATCAGGCATTTACTGGCAAACCTCAAAGCATCCTTATAACAGTTCATAAGGCACTAAACCTCCTGTATAGCCCCAACAGTGCGATCTTCAGGAAATAATCTGTAAAGTACCGAACAATGCGTTTGGCTACACCTGGGAGGAGAGTCTCTGAGTTCATATTCTAGGGCATTTTACAGGGCTAGTGCAACAGGCAATGCCAAAAAGAGGTACAAAGTTGTTTCTTCAGTGAATGGGAACCTCAGGCAGTACCTGGTGTTGCAAAGTCCTCAGACATGCATGAAAGCTCTCAGGGGCAGGGCCTCCTTAACAGCCATCCGTGACAGGTCCTTGTGCCAGTTGGTAAGTCCATTAGAAGAGTTCCAAATTGTCTAAGCTGTGGCCCTAAAATAGACTTTACTAAATCCTTTGCTCAGATGAGCTTGTGGGCAGTGTTTAGTTTCCACAAGTCGGTCTTGAGATGCTCCAGATGGTATTCCCTCATTAACTTGAGAACTTTCTTGTAGTACCAGGTAGGGATCGACCGATTATCGGTATGGCCGATATTATCGGCCGATAATCACGATTTTGGGCCTTATCGGTATCGGCAATTACCTTGCCGATAAGCCAATAATGCCCAGCCCCCGCACCCCCTCCCCCGACCCGCCGCGACCGCCCCCCCGACCCACCGCACCGCGTCGCACCCCCCACTGTAGTGCTGGGCGGTATACCGGTATGAACCGGATACCAGGTTTTTTTTCTCCCACGGTATGAATTTTTTTTATTATAATTTTTTTTCATTATTATTTTACATTTTAAATTATTAATAAGAACAGTAAGGTACAACAAAAGAAATACAAATAAAACAAAAAAAACAAGGCACCGAGGTAGTACAGTCTGGGATGCCGGCAGTAGAAAAATTTGGGTACATAAAACGACCACGGCGTAGGGTGCCTGACAGACAATACATACAACTCCAGACAACCAACCATGCACACTACACATACACACTCTGGAGACCCCCACCACCACCACTACCACCATCAACACAAAAAGAAGGAGGTCAAAACTAAGTCCCCTAGGCATTAGGAGACAGATTCCCCAATCAAAAGCCAGGGCATCCAGACCTTGTCAAATTTCTTAGGGCATTTCCTACTAGTATACAGGGACTGATATAAGGTGACATATTTATTCACCATCAGAGACACATTATCCCTCCATGCCATAATAAGCACTTTACTGGCACAAAATAACAAAAATCTGATTAGCAGGAGCCTATGGGAGCCATCTCTAAGCCATTAACTAGATTCAAAAGACAAACCTTGGGGGTTAAAACGTAGGGAAATTCCAAGTGATCTGACAAAAAGCCTACCACTTCTCTCCAAAATGGGACCACACGAGCACACTCCCACATTACATGACTGTCACCCACATTACATGACTGACACCTAAAGCAGACATCTGAAGGGGAAACCCTGATTCTCTTCAATCTAGCCAGTGTATAGTAGAGTCGCAGGATAAAACGAAACTGGATCAACAAGTCCCTTGCACTAACAACAGTAGAATAGTAGGTCAGTACCACCTCCTTCCATATATCTTCTGAGAGCGAAGGAATATCCTCCACCCACTTCAGAGAGGTAATATCAAAAAGGACTAGGACCCACAAATTGAAGGAGAGCATAAGCCTGTGAGAGGTTTAACTAAATCAGTGGTGCCTAGTAGCAATTCCACATAATTAAAAACGGGGGTAACCTCAAGGGAGCCAAATTGTGCCTGAGCCACATAGATACCTAAAAAAGGCACTACTGGGGATATTAAAGTGGTCCTGTATATCAGAGAAAGAAGGAAAGGAATGGCCTTCCCCAAACAAATATATGGCAAACTTGACTCCATGGGAGCTCAAGAACCCAGCAGCCTCCAACCCCTGAAGGTGAGGAAAGTGTGAGTTTGCCCACAAGCGTGCACGAGGAGAGACCACTGGCTGAGGAAAGCATCCACACACCACTGACCAAACCACAGCTACTGTGTCTAATGGAATAGGGAGAGAGGAGGACGCAGTGCTCCTATACAATGTATTAGTGAGAGACTCATAGGAACCCATCAACATACCTGCCAAGGCTGTAGCCACATTAGAGAGATCCAGGTCGATCCACCAGGCCACGTATGCCAACTGTGAAGCAAGGATATGATCATACAGGTTTGGGGCCTCTAGTCCACCTCGATGTTTGGGCGCTTGGGACTGACTCAATCTTGGAGATTTGCCCTGCCAATAGAAGGATCTCGGACCAGAGTTCAAACGTAAGAAAAAGCATTAAGGGGGAATAGTAGGAGAGAGGTGAAATAGATAAAGAAACAAGGGAAGATAGATAATTTTAAAGATATTAATCCTACCCGAGAGAGACAGAGGGAGAGAAGACCGAGATGTAAGCTTAGTTTCAGTCAGGGAAAGGAGAGGTTCAAGGAGAAATAATCAGATAAAGAAGCAGAGACCTGCACCCCCAAAGAGCGGAAACCATCAACAACCTGCAAGGGAACAGAAAGAACAGGTGGGAGAAGAGACAACCCCATTCAGTCTGTTAGCTAAATCTTGGCCAAAATCTTAATATCCACATTAAGCAGGGAAATAGGCTGGTAGGAATTCGGCCTAGAGGGGTCCTTACCCGGCTTGAGCAGAACCAAAATCAGCACCTCTCTCATAGAGTCGGGCAGAGATCTTGTCTCAGCAGCTGCATGAAATAAACGTAAAAGGCGGGGTATCAATTTCTTCATCCCATACCACTCTCCATCCATACCGCCCAATCCCCGTGTCTTGCCAGGCGGCAAATCCCTGATGGCTTGGGCAACCTCCTTAGCAGAGAAAGGAGCATCAAGAGCTGAGCGTTGAGAAGGAGTAAGAGGTGTGAGGGACAGGCTATGTAGGAAAGAAAATAAGCCTTCAGAGACAGTAGGAGAGCGAGAAGCATAAAGGTCACTATAGAAATCCCGGAAAACCTCATTAATGGCTACAGGATCAGAAACAATGGACCCATCCGTAACCCGAAAACAAGGAATAGAGGCAATCGGTCGACTCTCCCTCGCCAGATAAGCAAGCAATTTCCCATTTTTATCCCCAGAGGGCAGCCTCCCTATCCACCAGCTTCCTCTGAACTCTATCCTGCTGAACTACCAATAGGGCCCTCTGCGCCTTAGCCCACACACACTCCCCTTCAGGGGAGGGGTTATGGACCACCTCCGCCTCTAATATACTGACTTCAGTAAATTGCCCTCTGCCTTCCACCCCTGCAACGAAAGCACCCCGGATCACAGCTTTATAGGCCTTCCACTGCACCAATGGATCAGGGTTATCCCCATTATGAGCCCAATATTCATCATGAGCTGCCTCCACCGCCCCAGCAACAGCCTCAGACGGGAGCCACCAAGGATGCATCCCCCAAAGTTTAGAAGAGGTACAGGGACCCACAGAAAGGGCGAGAACAATAGCCGAGTGGTCTGAGATCCCCTTATTAGTGTACAGGATATCCCTTACCATAGGCATAAGGTCCGCTGAAGCAAAGGCGAGATCTATTCTCGAGAAGGATTTGAGTACAGAGGAATAGAAGGAGAAGACAGAGTCAGTCGGATATTTCCATCTCCACACATCCGTGAGATTCAAAGCCAGGCGCCAGGAGGTAAGGACGGAGGAGCCTGAGTCCATAGCACTGATGCGGTCGACTGAAGGATCAGGAACAGCACTGAAATCACCTATAAAAATAGAACATGATCAGAGGAAAAGTAAGCAACTTGGTAGTTATAACATCTAGATCATCAACCCAAAACGGAGGACGGACATAGACAGACACCAACGTAAAACGAAAGGATCTAAGGGAACAGTGCAGAATCACAAACCTGCCAAAATGGTCACATATTACCCGAGACACCTCCAGGGGAAGAGATTTAGACACAAGGACAGAAACCCCCTCACATATGTGGAATAAGTGATACCACCATGATACCCCCTCGCAATCCAGGCTCGCTTCAATGCTAGTACCTTCTGACCTGTAACATGGGTCTCCTGTAGACAAATCAAGTGGGGAGAATGACGTTTGACAAAGTCAAGGCATAGGGGTCGCTTAAACTTAGAATTAAGACCACAGACATTCCAGATTATAATTTTAAGGGACCCCATATTAAAACAGGGGAGTACACAAGGGGCAGGAACCACAGAAGAGGGAAGGCTCCAGCGCACGCAACCAACAAACACACAGACATAAAAAATCAGGAAACATGGAAGCAAAGAAATCAACAAATAACACATTCCCAACAATACCCTGTCTGACACTAATGGAACCAAGTGTAAACCTATACTCTAAACGCTAACAAGTTGGAGAGATAGACTCAAATAGCTGCTAACTCACCCCCCCCCCCCCCCCTCCCCCAGCAACAGTAACTAATTGGAACGGAGAACTCACCTAAGGCTAGACCCCCTAAAACTAGGTTAACAAGAATCTAGGGAGGCCCTAAACATGAAAAACGCCTTAACTCCATAGACTATCTAAGGCAGGGAAAGGGGCAAAGTGTTCCCACTGCAAGGATCAGTTCAGTCTGGTGGGCGAGCAGGAGGAGCAGCATCCGCCCACTGGAGACGTGAAGAACTTGGTCGAGGATCCATCCCCCACCCTCAAGCATGCTGGAAACTACATGGCGTACTTGTAGCCCTTGGGGTGGAGACGCTGCCGGACCTCAGTGAATTGCGTCTGCTGCTTGCAAAGTTCTACAGAGAAGTCTGAATAGAAGGACACTCTGCTGTTGTTGAAGAGAATTTCGCCTTTAAAGTGCACAGCCCTCAGGATGGCATCCCTGACCTTGAAATGAAGCAACTTGGCTAGGAAAGGCCTAGGCGGCCCTCCCGGAGGAGGAGGTCTGGCAGGGGCCCTGTGCGCACGCTCCACAGAAAAGTAGGGGGTAAAGGTATCCGCAGGGATAATGTCCTTGAGCCAGTTCTCCAGGAAAGCAACTGCCTCAGCACCTTCCACCTTCTCAGAAAGATCGACCAGTCGGATGTTGTTCCTTCGCAGGAGATTCTCCAAGTCATCTGCTCTGTCAGCGACCCCCTTCACTTGTTTCTGTAAAGTAGCAATCTGTTGCGCTATAGGTTGAAGGGTAGAGATTATGCGCTCTACTTCAGTGGTGCGTTCTGGAAGTTTTTGAGTCTCATGCCGGGGGATAACAAAGTCCTGTTTCAACTCGTCCACCTTGGAGTCCATCATGGTTTGGCAGGTAGTAATAGCCGCCGGCACTTCAGCGAACTTCAGGTCAATATCTGCAGTGTTGTACTGCCGTTCAGGGGAATGGAGTTGCGGCAGGCTAGCAGAGCCCTTAAACAGCGGCAGAGATGGATCAGGAGACTCATTGTCAGGGCAGCCCTGAGATCTGGAAAATTAACTGAGCGCCTTGGCCGCATGGGCTGACACTTTGGAGGCCATAGGAGTCTGAGCACAGGAGTCTCGCCGGGAGGGGCCACAAGACCGCAGCGAGCCATCATCAGACGACACTTCATCAGAAGAGTGCCTAGCAGCTTCAGCCGCCACTTTGGATTTCTAAGTTTTGTTCTGAGAGACCACCATGGGAGCAAGAAAGGGCGGACAAATACTAAAAAAAACTAATATACTTTGCTTACCTGTGATTGGTGGCTGGTATCGAATATCTTTGTCTTTCTTTTCCCCGGAAGTTCATTTTCTGCCGCCTTTAAATTAAGCCAGAACACATTGGGGGAGATTTATCAAAGCTGTCCCACATCAATATAGACCAAACTACAGAGGGTTAGGCTGGTCTATTGTGTGCCTAATTTATCAAAAGGCGCACAGCTCTTGATAAATTCTGTGCACAGACTTTAGGATCTATGCTTTAGACTGTATTTAAACCTGCTCCAACAAGGTCTGGCATTTGAGCATACTTTCAGCCAATGTGACTTGTCGCTGAAAAGTCGCTTTTGATAAATTCAGCACCAACGCATTTTTCCATCTAAAATAGACTAGAATGCATCATGTTCTAAAAATCCTCTTAAGCAAAAGTCGCAAAAAAGTCGCACATATTTAGACTGAGACTTTCTGTTTGACAAATTTAGACAGGAAAAAACAGTCTAAATCCTTTGATAAATCTCCCCCATTGTCCCCAATTTTGTGCACCTGTATATAAGAAGGAAATGGAAAAACTGGAGAGGGGGCATAAGAGGGCGACAAGAAAATTAATAGTATGTGAGGATTACAGGACCAAGACAGGTTATCAGGCTAGACGTCTTAGGGGCGATCTGATCACAATGTACACATATATGAAGGGACAGAATAGAGATCTTTCTAGTGATCTTTTAATACCTAGGCCAGTAACCATGATAAAGGGGCATCCTCTACATCTAGAGAAAAGAAGGTTTCACCATCGTCATATACAGGGATTCTTAGCTGTAAGAGCAGTGAGACTATGGAACTCTCTACTACATGATGTTGTGATGTCTGACTTAATAAACAAGTTTTTCTGTTATGGATACTAGATTTATGTGGATAAAAAAATGACACTGATATATTGAAGTCGGGAAGAAATGTTCTCTCTGCCATGGGGCTATTGGCATCAGCCTTCGTTTTTTTTTTTGCCTTTCTCTGGATCAACACAGTGTTTTAGGTTAAACTTAATTAAGTCTTGTCTTTTTTTCACCCTTACAAACTATGCTACTATGTTGTAATATTGCTGTTTGCAATTGTGACACCAACAGAATTTCAAAAGATGGGTTTAATGACTACAGATCTGTATGTTGCCGATTCTCCATTGCATCATTGTATTGAATCCCTTATATATTCTTGGGGCATTTCAGATATCTGTATGTTTATCTATACCATTAACCTCTTGAGAACATGCGCCATAAATGTATGGCGCTACAGTGAGTAACTTCGCACACAGCGCTGTACATTTTTGGCACGGCTATGAAGTGAGCACAAGAGCTGCGCTCAATACAGAGCAGGTTAGCTCCGGCTGCTATCAGGAGCCGGGGACTTACTGATAATGGCGGACATCAGCTATCACGCTGCTGTCCACCATAAACCTTATAGATACTGTGAATAATGCAAATTACTGCATTCATAGTGAAACCTGAGGTTTGGGTGGGCTTATTACACTCAAGCTATGCAGTCGGAGGGTCAGATAAGCAGAAATGGCTGCCCAAGGTTTCTTCACCTTCCTCGGGCATGTAGGATTGCAGCTCTTCTTATGCAGTATGGAGAGCCAGGCTGTACAAGAAGATTGCCGATAGTATTGATCCGTACTATCTTACAACATACTACTGAACAGTACATAGCAACCTAATGATTGTTATTAATAGTCTCCTATGGGGACTTAAGAAAATGTAAAATAGATATTTAAATAAACGGCTCCTCTACAATAAAAATATAAATCACCCCCTTTCCCATTAAAAATTAATACAAATAAAAAATATAAAAATAAAAAGATTACTACAACACGTGCATAAAGATCAGATGATTATTAAAATATATTTATTATCCTGTACAGAGAACGGCATAAACATTAAAAATGGCAAACATCAGAATTGCAATTACACATCCCATAAACTAAGAAACTAAGAAATTAGAAAGTTATAGGGGTCAGAATAGGGCAATTTTAAATATACTTATTTTGTAAAAATAAATGTTTGTTTTTCTAAAATCAGTACAATTAGGCTAGGCTCAGACTACGGAATTTCCGCCGGAATTTTCGCTTTGAAATTTCCGGCAGAAATTCCGCTTACTATAATGCATAGTGTAGTGAATGGTTTTCCGTTCACAAATTCACACTTCGGAATTTGTGAAGCGGAAAATCCGGATGAAAAATCCGCTAGAAAATTTCCGCCTGAAGAAAGGGGTTGCTCTTTCTTCAGGCGGAAATCCTAGCGGAACACATAGCAGTCTATAGGAGACTGCAGTGTCCACGCGGTCCTAGCGCCAACTAATTCAGTCGGCGCAGGCGGAACTCGGAATCTCTGGGCGAAAATTTTCTGCCCGGAGATTCCGTAGTTTGAACCTAGCCTAATAGTAAAGTGTGTAAACATGGGTATCATTTTAATCGTAATGACCCTCAGATTAAAGAAAACATGGCAGTTTTATCGTAAAGTACACTGCATAAAAACGAAACCCCCTTAAGTTTGCAAAATTTTGGTTTTCTTTTTAATTTTCCCACACAAAATATTTTTTTTGTTGTGCCATACATTTTAGGGTAAAATAAAAAGTGTCATTCAAAAGTACAAAGGGTCCTGCAAAAAACAAACCTCATATGGGTCTGTAAATGGAAAAAAAAAGTTACGCTAAGAGAAAAAAACTAAAATGCATAAATGAAACTGTCTGCGTCCTTAAAGGAGAAGTATCATGCTGAAAAACGTATCCCCTACCCAAATAAGTGGATAAGTTTTAAAGGTCAAACCAAGAAGCTTTATTGAGTATATAATATTGCAGGAACATACTGCTTCAGGTACAATCAGTAAGGCCAACATGGCCGTAACATAGTAAACAGATGGTACAATACAATGTTTCAAGTAAGTACTATATGTAGGCTACTTAAAATAAAAACAAGGAGATAGGTAATACTGCAACAGTAGTAGGCCACGGCCCTTCACAGGACCAAAGGGTGGTGGTCTAGTCCCCCTCTCTAAAACATCCCCAGCTGGTTCACACTACGATTTGTAACTACAGTTCCCGTATACGGCTGGGAGGAGGGGGGCTTAATCGCGGCGCCCTCACTCAGCCGTATAGGGGAACTGTATTTAATGCATGTCTATGAGCCGACCGGTCGGCTGCTTTTTCGGTCGTATGCGGTTTCCCGACCGTAGGCAAAAGCCAGCCGTATACGGGAACCGTAGTTACAAATCGTAGTGTGAACCCAGCCTAACCCACATTAGCCGACTTGAGGCTAACCTCAATATAAAGCAAAGCTCTGGCGCATGGATAAGCTGTGTGGAGAGTCAAGCCAGGGCTCCCACAGTGATTCAAACTGAGTAACAGAATCATCTCTGATTGCAGACAGTTTTTCATTTAACAAAATGACAATGACACTGTCGATCACCTTAGAGAAATCTAGTATCGTTTTTTTCCATTGGGAAGCAATATATATGCGCGCTCCCATCAGGATAAACTGAGACAATCTAAAAAACCGAAAGGGTAACCGAGGTGGCTTAAAACCCAACAAGCAGAATTCTGGTGTGCGTATAGCCGGGGCAGGGTGCATAGTGTCAAGTAAAGTGGATACGTTTTAGATCGTGTGCAGTACGACCGTTAGGACCCCCGTGATCTTCTGCACGGGTCCCCGGCTCTCCCCCGGGAATGGAGCGTGTCAAACCCACAGGAATCAGCGACCGATACACTCCCTCCATTTATCTCTATGGGAGAGCCAGAGATTGCCGAACAGCTCTCAAAGAGATCCATGGAGGGGGTATACAGGCAGTTGTTACGTGCAGGAGTCAACACGCCCCCTCCCCAGAGAGAGCCAGGGCTCAGGAGATCGCGGGGAGTCCCAGTGGTCAACCCCCCCCCCCATCTAAAGCTTATCCCCTATCTTTTGGATAGGGAATACATTTTTTGCCATGATATATCTCCTTTATGCTAAATTGACTGTGTCCTTAAAGGAAAACGGTCACCCGTTACACTGGGTTATAGTGCGGGTGAACAGAAGCCCAATGTGGGGTCTCGGACTGATATACCCACCTTCAGTCTGGAACCCCAATTCTCCACCTCTTTTAGCGCTGACTTGCGCTTTGAGGCGTGCCCGCCGGCTAGATTGAAATATTTATAAGCGCCGGTCATGTGAGGGCTCAGTAGGCTCACATGACCAGCACTTATGAATATTTAAATCCAGCCGGCAAGTCAGCGCTGGAAGAGGGGGACCTTTGGAGGATCGGGGTTCCTGACTGAAGGTAGGTATAGCAGTCCGAGAACCCGCATCGGTCTCCTGTTCACCCGCACTATAACCTGGTGTATCGGGTATAGTGTGGGTGAATGGGTGACCATTTTCCTTTAAAGGGGTACCCTGCTGAAAAACATCTTATCCTCTATCCAAAGAATAGGGGATAAGATGTCTGATTGCAAGGGTCCCGCCGCTGTGGATCCTCGCAATCTCCAGTGCACGGAGTTTAAGCCCCAACCCTCACCAGCTGCTGTCCCTTCAGCCTAAGTCACCACCTCTTCCCAGTCCATACAGCCCTGCCATATACACATAAATAAATTATATATATATATATATATATATTATATACACACACACATACATACAGTACAGACCAAAAGTTTGGACACACCTTCTCATTCAGAGTTTTCTTTATTTTCATGACTATGAAAATTGTAGATTCACACTGAAGTCATCAAAACTATGAATTAACACGTGGAATTATATACATAACAAAAAAGTGTGAAAATATGTAATATTCTAGGTTCTAGCCACCTTTTGCTTTGATTACTGCTTTGCACACTCTTGGCATTCTCTTGATGAGCTTCAAGAGGTAGTCACCTGAAATAGTCTTCCAACAGTCTTGAAGGAGTTCCCAGAGATGCTTAGCACTTGTTGGCCCTTTTGCCTTCATTGGGTTCAGGTCTGGTGACTGTGGAGGCCAGGTCATCTGGCGCAGCACCCCATCACTCTCCTTCTTGGTCAAATAGCCCTTACACAGCCTGGAGGTGTGTTTGGGGTCATTGTCCTGTTGAGAAATAAATGATGGTCCAACTAAACGCAAAACGGATGGAATAGCATGCCGCTGCAAGATGCTGTGGTAGCCATGCTGGTTCAGTATGCCTTCAATTTTGAATAAATCCCCAACAGTGTCACCAGCAAAGCACCCCCACACCATCACACCTCCTCCTCCACACCAGCACACCTGTGAAGTGAAAACCATTTCAGGTGACTACCTCTTGAAGCTCAACAAGAGAATGCCAAGAGTGTGCAAAGCAGTAATCAAAGCAAAAGGTGGCTACTTTGAAGAACCTAGAACATGACATATTTTCAGTTGTTTCACACTTTTTTGTTATGTATATAATTCCACATGTGTTAATTCATAGTTTTGATGCCTTCAGTGTGAATCTACAATTTTCATAGTCATGAAAATAAAGAAAACTCTGAATGAGAAGGAGTGTCCAAACTTTTGGTCTGTACTGTATGTATGTTTTTTTACTCGTGGGGGGGAAAATAAAACTTTATTGGGACATTTAGGGTAGAATGATATGTTTATAGAATTCTGCCTTGTGAAGAAAAATATAAATAGTCAATGAACTAGGCTGATAGACAAAAGCTTTTAAGCAAAAAGCATACAATATATACATTCATAAAATGTAACTCACGGACCACAGAGTATTTTCTTCAATTCATTTTATTTCCTTCTGGAATTTTTTTCAGCATATAAATTCCTCAGATATAACGGTTACAATGCCAAAGCCTTGGGTCATCTTGTTATCCTTTGCTAGATTCAAACATGCTACCTTAATCATGCACATGATTAAAGGAGTACTCTGGTGAAAAATGTTATCTTTCCATTGTGCCCTGGCTTCAAAAAGTAAAATAAACTATAACTCACCTTCCACTGCTCCCCTGATATCTCTCTTCTGTCTTCTAGGCAAAGTCTTCTTCCACATCCTGGAGCCAGTCATACCACACTGCGCTCAGCTTATTACCGGCAGCATGTCCTGAGCCCAGTGTCATGTAACAGGCCTGGGCCCACCCTGCTGCCAAGGCCCATTACATGACACTGCACTTATCATATCACCGGCCGAAGCGGGACATCGCTACGGCAGGCGAGAAGCTGAGTGACGTGACAGGTTCCAGGATGCGGAAGAAGACCAGGCTAAGAAGACAGAAGAGAGATATCGGCACATCAGGGGAGCAGTGGAAGATGAGATAAAGTTTGTTATTTTACCTTTTACAGCCCGGACACAATGGAAAGGTAACATTTAATATTTACATAGTTTTAGTTTTATTTTACTATTGTATTATTTTAAAGAAAATGTTTTTTTTTTTTGCTAACTAAATAAGTAGGTTTAAAAACACCCTATTCTGACCCCTATAAACCGTTTTATTTTTCTGTCTATAGGGCTGCTTTAGGTTTAATTTTTTTCACCATGATCTGTAGTATTTATTGTGACCAATTTGGATGGGACTTTTTGATCACTTTTAATAAATTTGTATTCATTTGAATTATTGGGGCACTTTTTTTATACTGTATATATTTTATTTTTCATTTTACACTTTTTTAAAGTTCCCACAGGGGACTTACATAAGCCATAAGCATTTATTAAATTGCCAATACTAAACAATGCTATGAAATTGCCTAGAATTGCTCAATGAGATCAATGTTATGCTAGAAGAGTCTGTCTGAGACAGAATAATCTTAATACTTCCAGTATTTATCAGCTGCTGTATACTACAGAGAAAATTGTATAGTTCTTTCCAGTGTGACCAAAGTGCTCTCTGATGACACCTTTGTCCATGTCAGGAACTATCTAGAGTAGAAGCAAATCCCCATAGCAAACTTCTCCTGCTCTGGACAGTTCCTTATACAGACAAAGTTGGCAGCAGTGAGCACTATAGTCAGACTGGAAATAACTACACAACTTACTCTGTAGTATACAGTAGCTGATACTTATCAGCTGCTGTATGCTCCACAGGAAGTTCTTTTCTTTCTATCTGACCACAGTGCTCTCTGCTGACACCTGTTCAATTTAGAAACTGTCCAGAGTAGGAGCAAATCCCCATAGCAAACCTATCCTGCTCTGGACAGTTCCTGACATGGACAGAGGTGTCAGCAGAGAGCACTGTGGTCAGACAGAAAGGAAATTAAAAAAGAAATGAATGTCCTCTGTAGTATACAGCAGCTGATAAGTACTGGAAGGATTGAGATTTTTTAAATAGAAGTAATTTACAAATATGTTTAACTTTCTGGCATCAGTTGATTTAAAAAAATGTTTTCCAGTGGAGTACCCCTTTAAGTGTCGACTGCTGGTTGCATCCTTCACCCACTGTCTATGAAGCACGTGCAGCTCCTGCGCTCCTTTCATAGCCTCAGTGCAGTGCATGATATAAATTTATGCCATGGGTCTCCTAGGGGTTAAAATCAGTTGCAGCAAAGCAAATTCACAGCATGTGAAAATACCCTAGATCAGATGTGACTTGTTAACTTTTTAAGCCATTTTATCACAGAATTAAAGAGGTACTCCGGCGCTTAGACATCTTATCCCCTATCCAAAGGATAGAGGATAAGATGCGTGATCGCAGGGGTTGTGCCGCTGGGGACCCCCGTGATCTTGCATGCAGCACCCCAGTTAAAATCAGTCCCCGGAGCATGTTTGCTCCGGGTCCGATTACGGGCGACCACGGGGCAGGCGGCGTGTGAAGTCACGCCTCCGCCCCCGTGTGATGTCACGCTCCGCCCCTCAATGCAAGCCTATGGGAGGGGGCGTGCCAGCTGTATTTATTTATTTTGTAATCATTAGAATCGTACTGACCCATAGAATAAAGTTATTTATTGTCAGTTATTTAGAGTCAGTTTTAGCATACTGTAGACTCCGAAAAAATGATGTCCCCCACAAAATTGCAGAATTCCTAATTTATTTAAATTTTGCCTTACATATATTTTATGAAATTTTTTACTGTAATACATTATACAGGGTGGGCCATTTATATGGATACACTTTAATAAAATGGGAATGGTTGGTGATATTAACTTCCTGTTTTTGGCACATTAGTATATGTGAGGGGGGGGGGGAACTTTTCAAGATGGGTGGTGACCATGGTGGCCATTTTGAAGAGGGTCATGTGACACATCAAACTTATTGGGGATTTCACAAGAAAAACAATGATGTGCTTGGTTTTAACGTAACTTTATTCTTTCATGAGTTACTTACAAGTTTCTCACCACTTATAAAATGTGTTCAATGTGCTGCCCATTGTGTTGGATTGTCAATGCAACCCTCTTCTCCCACTCTTCACACACTGATAGCAACACCGCAGGAGAAATGCTAGCACAGGCTTCCAGTATTTGTAGTTTCAGGTGCTGCAGAATGGGCAAATAATTGGAACAGGACCCTCAGTTTACGCAGAAGATTTTGTTCAGTGATGAGGCAAACTTTTATGTGAATGGTGAAGTTAACAAACAAAACCACCGCTATTGGTCTGACACTAACCCACATTGGATAGATCCCTCCAAGACTGTTGGAACACAAAAATTGATGGTATGGTGTGGTATATGGGGTACAAAGATAGTGGGGCCATTCTTCATCAATGGAAACCTCAAGGCCATTGGATATGCAAAATTGCTACATGATGATGTATTTCCCTCTTTATGCACTGAAGCTGGCACGTTCCCTGAGTTTTTCCAGCAAGATGGTGCACCACCACATTATGGGTGTCAGGTACGAGCATTCCTAGATGAACAGTTTCCTGGAAAGTGGATTGGTCGTCGTGGGCCAGTTGAATTGCCCCCAAGGTCTCCCGATCTGACCCCCTTAGACTTTTATCTTTGGGGTCATCTGAAGGCAATTGTCTATGCTGTGAAGATACGAGATGTGCAGCACCTGAAACTACGGATACTGGAAGCCTGTGCTAGCATTTCTCCTGCGGTGTTGCTATCAGTTTGTGAAGAGTGGGAGAAGAGGGTTGCATTGACAATCCAACACAATGGGAAGCACATTGAACACATGTTATAAGTGGTCAGAAACTTGTAAATAACTCATGAAAGAATAAAGTTATGTTAAAACTAGAGGTGCACCGAAATGGAAATTTCAGAACCAAAACGAAACCGAAATAAAAAAAAATGTCCGGCCGATACCGAAAATGACTTCTCCCCGTCTTCTGGTAAAATGCAGCGCTCCGCTCATTAGATTAGATTCCCCCACATTAGATTGCCAGCTCCCCCACATTCGGTCGGGAGTTCCACCACAATAGTAGGCAGCTCCCCCACAATAGTAGGCAGCTCCCCCACAATAGTAGGCAGGTTCCCAAATTAGGTCAGCATTTCCCCCACAATAGTAGGCAGGTTCCCCACAATAGTAGGCAGCTCCCCCCAACAATAGTAGGCAGCTCCCACACAATATTAGACAGCTCCCCCCAACAATATTAGGCAGCTCCCCCCACATTAGGTCAGCAGTTCCCCCACAATAGTAGGCAGGTTCCTCACATTAGGTCAGCATTTCCCCCACAATAGTAGGCAGCTCCCCCCAACAATAGTAGGCAGTTCCCACACAATATTAGGCAGCTCCCCCCAACAATATTAGGCAGCTCCCCCCAACAATATTAGGCAGCTCCCCCCAACAATATTAGGCAGCTCCCCCCAACAATATTAGGCAGCTCCCCCCACATTTGTAGGCAGCTCCGCCCCCCCCCCCCCACAATATCAGGCAGCTCCCCCCCCACAATATCAGGCAGCTCCCCCCCACAATATCAGGCAGCTTCCCCCCCCCATAATATCAGGCAGCTTTCCCCCCCCCCCCCCCACAATATCAGGCAGCTTTCCCCCCCCCACACAATATTAGGCAGCTCCCCCCCCCCACAATATTAGGCAGCTCCCCCCCCCCCACAATATTAGGCAGCTCCCCCCCCCACAATATTAGGCAGCTCCCCCCCCCCACAATATTAGGCAGCTCCCCCCCCCCCACAATATTAGGCAGCTCCCCCCCCCACAATATTAGGCAGCTCCCCCCCCCCCCACAATATTAGGCAGCTCCCTCCCCCCCCCCCCCCCCACAATATTAGGCAGCTCCCCCCCCCCCCCCCCCCACACACACACACACACACACATTTGTAGGCAGCTCCCCCCCACATTAGGTCAGCAGTTCCCCCACCCCACAGACATACAGCTTCCAGCCATATACAGTGTATGGCTGGAGGCTGTATGTCTGTACTGCTGCCCCCACAGTGATCCGGTCACCGCTCCTCCGGCCCGGGGTCACATCTACTGCTATGGCCTATGGACCATAGCAGTAGGTGCCGGGACCGGAGGAGCGGTGACCGGAACACTGAAGAAGATGACGCGGTCACTTACCAGGCCCCGGCCGGCGTGCGTTCTCCTAAGACGATCCTGCGGTCCTCCTGCGTCTCTATGGTTGTACGCACGGGACGTCAGTGACGTCCCGTGCGTACGACCATAGAGGCGGAGAAGCGAGGGACCGAAGGAGGATCGCGGGAGGATCGCAGGAGGACGCCAGGGAATGGTGAGTGACCGCCGGACATCTTTATGTCCCGAAAAGATTTTTCGGGACACAGGGATGTCCGGGATAGGATTAGGAATACTTCTTTTTATGTGCCCGGGCCGGCTCCCGTGTGTGGCTGCAGGCGGGGGCCGACCAGAGCATATAAAACCTAATACTGTATACTAAAAACCAGGGGGCCTCCAGCTGTTGTGAAACTACAACTCCCAGCATGCCCGGACCGGCAAAGTCTGTCCGGGCATGCTGGGAGTTGTAGTTTCACAACAGCTGGAGGCCCCCTGGTTTTTAGCATACAGTATTAGGTTTTATATGCGCTGGCCGGCCCCCGCCTGCAGCCACACACGGGAGCCGGCCCGGGCACATAAAAAGAAGTATTCCTAATCCTATCCCGGAGAGCGCAATCCCCCCCCCCCCCCCCCCCCCAGATGTTGCGGCCGGCCCCCCCTGCACCGCCCACGAGTGCCTCTGCCACTGGCAGTGTTTGTAACTTGTGCTGTGGGCGGGCAGGGGAGGTGGTCATTATCGCCAGATTTTTAGTTGTTTCGGCATTTTGCCGAAATAGCTATTTTCGGCCGATATGTATCGGCCGCCGATATATCGGTGCATCCCTAGTTAAAACCAAGCACATCATTGTTTTTCTTGTGAAATTCCCAATAAGTTTGATGTGTCACATGACCCTCTTCCTATTGAAAAAAACAAAAGTTGGATTCAAAATGGCCACCATGGTCACCACCCATCTTGAAAAGTTCCCCCCCCTCACATATACTAATGTGCCACAAACAGGAAGTTAATATCACCAACCATTCCCATTTTATTAACCGCTTAACGACCAAGGACGTATATTTATGTCCTTGGCCAGCTCCCGCGATTTAACGCGGGGTCACACGGTGACCCCAGGTCGGTCCCGGCATGTATCTGAAACCGGGACCTGGGGCTAATAGCGCGCAGCAGCGATCGCGGTGCCGCGTGCTATTAACCCTTTAGACGCGGCGTTCAAAGTTGAACGCCGCGTCTAAAACGAAAGTAAAACCTTCCCGGCTGCTCAGTGGGGCTGATCGGGACCACCGCAGTAGGGACACGAGCGGAGGTCCCCTTACCTTCCTCCGGCGTGTCCCTTCGGCGATTGACTGCTCCAAGCCTGAGATGCAGGCTTGAGCAATCAACCGCCGATAACACTGATCAATGCAAAGCTATGGCTTTGCAGTGAACAGTGCTGGCAATCAGTGTGTGCAATGTTATAGCCCCTAAGGGAGCTATAACACTGCAAAAAAATAAGTTGATAAATGTGATATAACCCTTTCCCCATTAAAAAAAAAAAAACACCATGTAAATAAAAATATAAAACATATGTGGTATCGCGGCGTGCGTAAATGTCCGAACTATAAAAATATATCATTCCTTAAATGGTCAATGGCGTTTGCGCAAAAAAATTCCAAAGTCCAAAATAACGTATTTTTTGTCGCTTTTTATATCATGAAAAAATTAATAAAAAGCTATCAAAAAGTTTGATCAATACAAAAATGATACTGCTAAAAACTTCAGATCACGGCGCAAAAAATGAGCCCTCATACTGCCCCATACGCAGAAAAAATAAAAGTTATAGGGGTCAGAAGATGACAATTTTTTTACGAATACTTTTCCGTGCATGCAGTTATGATTTTTTCCAGAAGTACGACAAAATCAAACCCTTATAAGTAGGGTATCATTTTAATCGTATGGACCTACAGAATAAAGATCAGGTGTAATTTTTACTGAAAAATGTACTGCGTAGAAACGGAAGTCCCCATAAGTTACAAAATGGCTTTTTTCTTCAATTTCGTCGCACAATGATTTTTTTCCCCCATATCGCTGTAGATTTTTGGGTAAATTGACTGATGCCATTTTAAAGTATAATTGGTGGCGCAAAAGATTAAGCCTTTTTTTTTTTAAATGGTTGCTATGGGCAACTGCACCACAGGTTTTGATAAATCTCCCCCATGGTCTTAGAAGGAAAAAAAAAAGTTAGAAATCATAATTCGCTGGGCCATGAAGGGGTTAACAACTGTGCAAACACAGTGGAGAGATTTGTATCAGTTCAGGGTGGTAATGGCCCTAGATACGTATCTAATGTGAATTCCTACATATAATATATATGGTTAAAGAGTAGCTCCCACTTTTCTTTTTCTTCTGTCCCTCCCTATTGGTAATCCATCCCTAACTCCCTCCCTGCCTTTAAAATTTTTTTTTTATAACTTACAAAGTCATCATCATCAGCTCTTCTTGTGTTGCTGTGTTGTCCTCTCCCGGAAGCCGCCTTCCCCAGCAGACGCGACGTCACTGACGCCTGCTGGGCGCCGACTTCCACCCTCACTTAATCTATGCTGCGCTCCTGTCGGGAGCGCGCATAGATGATCAGCGAATCGCACGGCAGGCTGCTCCGGGGTCTCCTCCTCCCTGTTTAGCAGTGCATGTGCTACCCAGGGAGGAGTATAGGAGTAGCCTGCCTTGCAATATACATTTGGCAAGACCCGGGACCGCGATTTTGCATATAATGGACTTTATAAAAAAAGCTGTAGGCACACTGTTTTATGAACATTCATTACTAATCATCAGTGTGCCTACAGCTGTTGCTTAACCACAACTCCAAGCATGCCCATACAGCCAACAGCTTTATGGGCATGCTGGCAGTTGTTTTGCAGCAGCTGGAGGCACCCTGATGATTACATGCCGGGGGCAGGGACGGGCTGCGCACAAATCTAAGTAGCCAATGCGCGCAGCCCCGGCGTTCACTGCGCTTGCTCCCGTCTGTCTGATTGACAGGCAGGGAGCTAGTGCAGGCTGAATGAATTAGGACCTATTGCCCGGCCGGCAACGGTCCAAATTAAAGCGTGACGTCACACCAGGCTGCAGCCGGCCACTAGGAGGAAGACCCCTAGTGGTCGGTTTTCAAATGTAAAATAAACCATTTTAATAAAAAAAAAAACAATGAATCTATACTAGAGATATGTTGTAGTACATAAGTACTACAACATATAAAAAAATAAATGTTGGTGACAGTGCCCATTTAAAGCCGTCATCTGATCAATATTGTGCTGGCTATATTGTCATTGACAAATATACTTGTGGTACTCTTTACACAACTATATAAAGCAGTATAGCAGAGGCATGCGTCCCCTTCAGGTAAACAGACAGGGAGAGATTTATCAAAACCTGTCCAGAGGAAACGTTGCTGCATTGCCCATAGCAACCAATCAGACTGCGTCTTTCATTTTTCAGGGGCCTTTCCCCCCCAAAAAAAGCACTCTGATTGGTTGCTATGGGCAACTAAGCCACTTTTCTTCTGGACGGGTTTTGATAAATCTCCCCCAGAGTCTCAAAGCCTGTGGACAGTAAAAGAACACAACTAGGAATAGACAACGACATAAACACGGTATCTGTAAGCAAAGCGCTCAGCGTGTCCTCTCTGAGAAGCCATATTCCAGACACTACCGAGCCTCACATGTTATTACAGCACTCCTCATAACCTGCTGTGCACAGGACATCGCTAAGCCACCAGGTCAGTGACGGAGAGCGTTGATTGGCCAGTTCTTCTGTTCCCGTGTTGAATCACATGACCGGAAGCCTCGGAGGCGCGCTAGGTTGGTGAGCGTGAAGGACGCATGCGCGGGGTTCCGAGATCCGGGGAGTCTTTGGGAGTGGAACGGTGAGCTTCCCCGGAGGAGGAGGGGTTCAGGTGATCCTATAGGGATTGTATTGGTGACAGATCGTTCAGTAGACTTTGTGCACTTGGCTGTGCAGTGTGTGGAGGACCACAGATGAAGTGCAGGTGTGCTGTGGCTTAGGGTTATATATGGGGTTGGTTGATGAGAGTTGGAGCATGGCGTAGACCTACACATGAATGGGGCCTGTGTGGAAAGAGCTTTGTCTTGGCAGGTTGTTTGTGTTGTGGGCAAGAGGCCTATAGCTCATCCCTATGAACTTATGTGAAAGGTTTATACTGCTACAATATATAGCAAATATAAGGGAACAAAAACTCAGACCTAAACCTAATGCACCCTTATGTCACTAGATTCGCTCCTAACACCAAATGCTAATAATAAAGAGACATTATAGTCAAATATATGGTTACCCAGATCAAACCTAGAGCTGGGCGGTATGACCAAATATGTGTATCACGGTATTTTTTGTAACTTATGGCGGTTCCACTATATATAACGGTATTTCTTTCACCCCCCAAATCATGTTACCCACCAGCACTGTTCTGCTCCCCCCAATTAATTATCAGCCCAGCGGGGTACTACTCTCACATGTCACCCACAAGCACTGCCCTCCTCATCTTTGTTGGGGGCCGCCAGCGCTAGAACTCACTGTACGCCAGTGGTCTCAAACCTGCGGACCTCCAGCTGTTGCAAAACTACAACTCCCAGCATGCCCGGACAGCCAATGGCTGTCCGGGCATGCTGGGAGTTATAGTTTTGCAACAGCTGGAGGTCCGCAGGTTTGAGACCACTGCTGTATCCCTATGCCCGGGCTGCAAAAGATAAAGAAAATAAACTTTAACTTACCTACATCGGCCTTACGCTGGGGACAGGAATGTTGGACAGCCGTCAGCCTATCACTGGCTGGAGCAATGTCCCGCCCCAGCCAGTGATAGGCTAAGCCCACTGTCATGTAAGAAGCCGGCCAGAGCTCCTTAGGCTGAACCCACTGTCATGTATCACTGGCCGTGGTGGGACATCGCTCCGGCCGGTGATAGGCTGATGGCTGTCCGACGTAGGTAAGTTAGAGTTTATTTTCTTTATCTTTTGCAGCCCGGGCATAGGGATACAGCGTACAGCAGTGGTCTCAAACCTGCGGACCTTCAGCTGTTGCAAAACTACAACTCCCAGCATGCCCGGACAGCCGGAAGTTGTAGTTTTGCAACAGCTGGAGGTCCTCAGTTTGAGACCACTGGCGTACAGTGAGTTCTAGCGCCGGCGGCCCCCAACAAAGGAGGAGGGCAGTGCTTGCGGGTGACATATGTGAGTAGTACCCCGCTGGGCTGATCATTAATTGGGGGGGGGGGCAGAACAGCGCTGGCGGGTAACATGTTTTGGGGGGGGGGGGGGGGGCGAACAGCGCTGGCGGGTAACATGATTTGGGGGGAGCAGAACAGCGCTGGTGGGTCACATGATTAGTTCCCTGATGTGGGGGCTGCGCTGGGCTGATAATTCATTCCAAGGGGGAGGGGCCCAACCGGTATTGCGGTATGGGAAAAATTCATACCGTGCAGCCCAAAAATTTCGGTATTCGGTATGAACCGCTATACCGCCCAGCCCTAATCAAACCCATAAAAAAAATTCACACGATAGGACTACTTATAACAATGAAGAGTGGGGGAGCTCAGGATTTAGAATAAATAATCCAAGAACATTACCTGATACAAAAGACAATTCATTAACTGTAAAGCACATCTTACATGTAGTGTATTGTGGCACGATTTGTATTTCTGGTATACCAATGTTCAGAGTATCACATTTATACTATTCAGTCGAAGTTGCATAATGCTAGAAAGTATATAGATACAGAAACTAAATCATATCAATATAAATAGACCTGTATCCAGGCAGTTGTCCGTGCAGGGATTATTAGTACTGGACCACAATTTAAAGTGTGGTGTCTGGGGTGTTGCAATGGTGAATGAAGGGTCTGGTGGTATTAACCCTTGTCGTGACGCCAGGGTGAGGTTTGCTTAGTATTAGAGGTCCTGCCGCCAACCGGCCCACAAACGGCAGGGATAAATGTAATGTCCACAGCAGATTTTATTAGATAACTGGAAACTTTTACTTGAACTTTTATGCAACAGTCTTTACAATTGTACAGTTTCTCTTGAGGTAACCGGGATGCAGGTTCCTCACAGGCTTTGCTGGGACTAGTAGTCTTTAGCTTTAAGCAGGCCACTGTGCTAATAATTATAAAATTTGAGTGGAATAGTAGTCACACAGGATTTGTAGGTTGAGCTTTATAACAAATGGTTTTAGTGGTTGCTGGTTCTTTAGGCTTTGGCCTAGTTGAGATGAATGAAGATATGCTGATTGTGCTTGCTTGATAGTCTGGAACTAAGAGCAGGAACCAAGAGAGTGAATTTAGTGACTACATCACATGACACTATCACATGACCCCAGAAGGTCCTAAATATCTATACAACCATTATCATATACCACGTGACCTGGGTAGGTCCTATACATTTGTACACTATACAAAAATACATTTATATGAGGCAACCAAGGGGTAAGCCCTGTGGGAATGGAGGGAATCTAGCTGAGCTATTTGAATTTGGAATCTGTTGCTGTCAACTGTCAAAATTTGATCCAAAGAGCTGTCACTTTCAGTGAAGCAAGCCATCATTAGGCTGAAAAAAACAAAACAAACCCATTGGAGAGAGAGCCAAAACAACTGTTTGGAACATTCTTTTAAAGAAGGAATGCATCGGTGAGCTCAGCAACACCAAAAGCCACGGAAGACCAAGAAAAACAACTGTTGATGACCAAAGAATTATTTCCCTGGTGAAGAAAACCCCCTTCATAACAGTTGTCCAGATCAAGAACCCTCTCCAGGAGGTAGGCGTATGTGTGTCAAAGTGAACAATCAAGAGAAGACTTCACCAAAGAGAATACAGAGGGTTCACCACAAGATGGAAACCATTGGCGAGCCTCAAAAACAGGAAGGCCAGATAAGAGTTTGCCAAACGACATCTAACATCTTTCACAGTTCTGGAACAACATCCTATGGACCGATGAGACAAAGATCAACTTGTACCAGAGTGATGGGAAGGAAAGGAACTGCTCACGATCCTAAGCATACCACCTCATCAGTGAAGTATAGTGGTGGTAGTGTCATGGCATAGTGGGCATGTATGGCTGCCAATGGAACTGCTTCTCTTGTATTTATTGATGATGTGACTGCTGACAAAAGCAGAAGGATGAATTCTGAAATGTTTAGGGCAAAATTATCTGCTCATATTCAGCAAAATGCTTCAGAACTCATTGGATGGCGCTTCACAGTGCAGATGGACAATCACCCAAAGCATACTGCAAAAGCAACCAAAGAGTTTAAGAGAAATAAGTGGAACGTTATGCAATGGCCAAGTCAATCAATCACCTGACCTGAATCCGATTGAGCATGCATTTCACTTGCTGAAGACAAAACTGAAGGGAAAATGCCCCAAGAACAAGCAGGAACTGAAGACAGTTGCAGTAGAGAACTGGCAGAGCATCACCAGGGATGAAACCCAGCAATGTCTGGTGATGTCTATGCGTTCCAGACTTCTGGCTGTAATTGACTGTAAAGGATTTGCAACCAAGTTATTAAAAAGTGAAAGTTTGATTTATGATTATTATTCTGTCCCATTACTTTTGGTCCCTTAACAAGTGGGAGGCACATATGCAAACTGTTGTAATTCCTACACCGTTCACCTGATTTGGATGTAAATACCCTCAAATATAAGCTGACAGTCTGGAGTTAAAGCACATCTTGTTCATTTAATTTCAAATCCATTGTGGTGGTGTATAGAGCCAAAAATGTTAGAATTGTGTCGATGTGCCAATATTTATGGACCTGACTATATCTATATATATATATATATATATATATATATATATATATATATATATATATATTAGTGATGCACCGAAATCATTTTCAGCTAATTGAATTTTCCGCCGAAAATTTCGGGGGGCGTAGCTTAACCCCTTCCCGACCCATGACATTCATGAACGTCATGGGTCGGGTGAGGACATGACGCGGACCCACAGGTCTTGTCTGCGTCATACACGGGAGATGCCTGCTGCTATCAGCAGCTGACATCTGCCTGTATTGGCGGACATTGAAGATTGCTCCGATGTCCATCATCGACCATACCCCGCAGCCCCCTGCTAATTCTTGTAGTGGGGGGCTGCCGCTAATAGCCGACATGCGGCCAAAGCTGACCATCTGCATTTAAAGCACATCTTGTTCGTTTAATTTCAAATCCATTGTGGTGGTGTATAGAGCCAAAAATGTTAGAATAGTGTTGATGTCCCAATATATTTGGATTTATGGACCTGACTGTGTGTATTAGGGATCAACCGATTATCGGTTTGGCCGATATTATTGGCCAATATTCACGTTTTGGACATTATCGGTATCGGCAATTACTTTGCCGATAATGCCCTGCCCCGCCTCCCTGGCCTCCCCGGCCAGAGACCGCTGCCACCACTGCTGCCCTATTGCTTCCCCCCATCCCCGGTTTTATAATTACCAGTTCCCAGGGCCCGGGGTCAGCGCTACTTCTGGCTCCTGCGGCGTCCTGCACGCTGTGCAGCACAATGACGAGTGACGTCCTCAATGCGACGTCACCGTCAGTGTGCACAGTGACACCTCAGGATGCCTCCAGAGCCAGAAGTAGTGCAAACCCCGGGAACAGATAATTATAAAACCGGGGATGGGGGAGGCAATGGGGCAGCGGTGGTGGTTGGACTAGGGAGGACCCCAGGACAGGCAGGGGGAGAGAAGAGGGCGATGGCGGTCTCTAGCCCCGCAAAATCCTCTGCAGTTCATTGATTTAAAGCGCCCCCTTTAAATAATTGATCTGCAGGGGGAAATAGCCGATAACTTATACCAGAATATCGGTATAAGTTATCGGCTATCGGCCTGAAAGGTCACAGATTATCGATATCGGCCCTAAAAAATCGATATCGGTCGATCCCTAGTGTGTGTGTGTGTGTGTGTGTATGTATATATATATGTATATATATATATATATATATATATATATATATATATATATATATACATACATATACATACATACATATACACCAGCCTGACCAAATCTAGAGTGGAGTTGTCCGATTGCTTCTTTAATAAAAAAAAAAAAAAGCTTCTGCGAAATGAAAGAAAACTGGTTGCTATGGGTAACTGCACCACTTTTCCCTCTTCACATAGGAAAATTAATTCCATTTATGTTCTTAGCTCCTTTACCCATTTGTTTTTAAATTGTCCTATTGTGTCATTGTTTTTTTTATATAGGCTGGGAATACTTAATTATATAAAAAAAAATTTTATTAATAAACTTACTCATTGATA
Source organism: Hyla sarda (assembly GCF_029499605.1). Taxonomy (NCBI): domain Eukaryota; kingdom Metazoa; phylum Chordata; class Amphibia; order Anura; family Hylidae; genus Hyla; species Hyla sarda. The sequence continues at coordinate 287,089,900 of NC_079190.1, read as the reverse complement.
TATTATTTGTAGTTATGTGTAAATATATTAACATAAGGGTACATTAAGTGTAGGCGACAACTGATTCCTGACTTTTTTTCCCCCAGATTGTTGGCTAAACCTAATGTAACACATGGCGAATGCCGAGGTTACTGTCCCCATGGGGGACGTGGTGGTGATTCCTAGTGACTGCACAGAAGGGGAAGATCCAGAAGATACTAAGACTCAGGTGATCCTGCAGCTGCAGCCTATTCCTCATGGGTAAGCTTATTACTTTATCTGCTTGCTTAGATGTGACCAGCAATGCCTTTCTGCATGATGTCTTTGGAGGACTTTGGGGGTGGGGGATTCCTCAAGGTCCCATGCAGAGGAAAAGTGGACCAATTTCCAATGGCAACCAATCAGATTGCTGCTTTTATTTTTCAATATGATTGGTTGTTATGGGCAACTGGTCAACTTCTCCCCTGCACAGGTTTTGATAATTCTCCCCCAGGGCCCTTTTAGACAGGCTGAATAACTTAGTGCTGCTCTAGTACGTTGGCGCCCATTTCTAAGGAGCCTTTATAAGGCTAGATCACCATGTAGACAGGGCTGAACGAACAATCGCTTGTTCGTTCAACACCAGTGTTGGCTGCACGTCCACTATTGACAAAGGTAGATGTGCGGCCTGGATAAATGGTAAAATCAGCCGACGAATAAGTGTTTTCTCTTTCATTGGCTGATCACTGGTGAATTATGTGAAACAAATGTTCCTATAAACACTTATCTGGTTTACAATCAACACTTTTAAAGACTCTCTACAGGGGATCCTGGTAAATCACTTTGTTTTTACATGTTAAAGTAGATGAAAAAGATTAATCAAAATCAGTGTAGAGGAAAAGTGGTGCAGTAGCCCATTGCAACCAGTCTGATAACTAGGGATGTCCCGATACCATTTTTTTAAAGAACGAGTGCCGATACCAATTACAAGTACTTTTATTTTAAAGGGAATGTGACACCAGGGTGACCCGGTTTCTGGCGCTGCTTACCGTGCTGATGTGTGGGTTCTTTGTTGTGTACAATGGAGGCGGCTGCTGTAGTATCAGCGAAGATTTCTCTCTTCTTAATTGATCAGAACCGATGTCGCCAGAGTGATTGCGCTGATAATCACATGGTGAGCAGCGGTAGAAACCGCGTCACCTTCACTATCTACCTATAAATTCAAGTTAGTGCAGGTGATTCTGCTGTAAGATTGTCTTTAATAGTGGGTAGTATCCCCTTGTTTGTAGTATAGATAGTTACGGACATAAGTAGCAGCCCCCTGTAGACAGCAGCCCCTTTGTAAACCGTAGCGCCCCCCCCCCTTGCAGATCGGTAGTATACACACCAGTAGTGTCATATGCACAGTATCTATTTCACCCCATGTCACTGCCCCTGTGAGTGTATGCTCTCCTGTACACGGGATGTCAGTCTCCATACACACAGCTATGTTAGTGCTGCAGAGGTGAGTGTGTGTGAGCACCCCCTCCCATCCCTTACCCGACACGGGGCGACACTGAAGAGTAACATTGTTCATAAGGTTGAAAAAGACCAGAGTCCATCAAGTTCAACCTATAACCCTAATAAGTCCCTATTGAGTTGAGTTGATCCAGAGGAAGTAGCAAACCTCACTCCACCTCCTCTCTCCCGTAGCCCCGGTCAGGTCTCTCTCCTCCTGCTCTTCTTCCTGACAATCCACAGCATAGCACCAACGCCACCAACATAGGACAACTCCGCTACTGTGTCGGGTGTTGCTGCTCTGCTGCTTCGTTCTCCCATCCACATCATGGCTTACTATGGAGGAGCATGTGAATTACATGTCACTCTGCTTCCTCCATAGCATTACGCTTGGCGCATTGGAGGAGGAGGAGTTATGTGTGTGTCGCATGTTACGCCATGATGCGGACAGGAGAACGGGGCAGCCACACTTGTAGCAGGTATCGGATTTGGTATCGGGGACATTAAACGAGTCCCAGATACCATACAAATGCCTGGTATCGGCCCCGAAACTGATACTATTATCGGTATCGGAACATCCCTACTGATTGATCATTTTATTTTTTAAAAGGCCTTTTTCTAAATTAAAGAAACAATCTGGTTGCCATGAGCAACTTGTCCACTTTTTGTCTGCATAATAACATTTTTATAAATTTCCTGTGATATGTATGGAGTCTCTTTGGGTGGTATGGTTGTGAAGGAGCCTGGATGATGCCAAAGACTATTGTACGCAGTTTTTACTAACTAAAAGTGTCATCACCAGACTGCCATCCAATCGCTGTTCTCCTTTTTGATAATTTTTTAGTTTCAGATAGTCTGCCTTTATGTAATCACATTCATCAGTATCTGAATAATATAAAAGTTGGGACAAGAGCAATCTGATTTTGCTGCCTATTGACTTCAATGGGTAAGAAAATACGCAGCAGCAAAATACGGCATGTGACCTTTGACCATTTTTGTCAAAAAAAGCTTTAAAAATCCATACTCGCTGTTTTTTTGTTTAGTTTTTTGGCTTTTTTTCTCCAAAATTGCAGCATTCTAAGGGTATGATGTTTTTCATAAAATGTTTGTGTTTTGGAAGGGTAAAAATGCCAGAAGTGTATTAAATATTTGTATGTTTCCCCAATTCTTCAATAGAAATCTTTGAGTCATATGGCTTCACATGGAGGATCACATGGCTTGTACTGAGTCCAAAGCAAACAAACAAAAATAAACAAAAGTTGTGTGTAATCCCAGCCTTAGGCTGAAATTTCACTGAGTTTTTATTTTTTATTTTTGCAAAAACGCCTTAAAGGAAACCGATCAGATATTTTCTCCCGCACTATCCACAGTACTGGTGGATAGTGCGGAGACGCTGATTAAAACGAGCCCTACCTTGCGCGGACCCGCCCGGCCGTTCGTCTGCAATTGTAGTTTTATTCTATGTGTATATCTTGCTGTATCTGGCAAGGGCGGAGCTTCTGCACTGACGTCACCGCCGCTTATGAATATTCATCCCCCCCCCGCCCTCCAGTTCTTCCTCTCTTCGCCACTCCTAAGGGAGGGGGGATGAATATTCATAAGCGGCGCTGACGTCAGTGCCAGTTAGCAGTTAAAAGTACGTTGCGGGCGGATCAATCAGTACTGTGGGTAGTGCGGGAGAAAATATGACAGTTTTCCTTTTAACCTCTTCAGGACACAGGGCGTATGGATACGCCCTGCATTCCGAGTCCTTAAGGACCGAGGGCGTATCCATACGCCCGTGGGATATCCGGTCCCCACCCCCTTGTCGGCGATCGGAGAAAATCGCATGTCAATTCAGACATGCGATTTTCTCCAATTCCGGGCTGATCGGGTCTCTGGTGACCCGATCACCCGGAAAATAGGGCTGATCGGAGCTGTCAGCAACAGCCCCGATCAGCCTAAGGGATAGGAGGAGTGAGGTCGCAAAGCTGTGATTTCATCCTATCCCCTGCCATTAGCAGAATGGAGTTCTGACCAATGGCAGCACAGGACAGGGGGTTGCCACATCCTGGGAGTTGTAGTTTTGCAACATCTGGAGGGTCACAGTTTGGAGACCACTGTTACAGTGGTGCACAAACGGTAGCCCTCCAGATGTTGCCAAACTACAACTCTCAGCATGCCTCGACTGCCCAGGCATGCTGGGAGTTGTAGTTCTGTAACATCTGTCCCTTCAGATTTAGCAATTTTCATGACATTTTTGAAAATTGCTGCTCTATTTTGAAGCCCTCTAATTTTTTCAAAAAGCTAAAATATGTTCATTTTATGATGCCAACATAAAGTGGACATATTGTATTTGTGAAGAAAATTTTTTTTTATTTGGAATATCCATTTTCCTTACAAGTAGACAGCTTCAAGGTTCGAAAAATGCAAAATTTTCATGAAATTTTGGGATTTTTCACCAAAAAAGGATGCAATTAACGCTGAAAATTTACCACCAAAATAAAGTAGAATATGTCACGAACAGTCTCAGAAACAGAATATTCAATAAAAGCGCCTTCGCGTTATTAATTCGTAAAGTGGCGGTGGTCAGAATTGCGAAAAAGGGCTCAGTCCTTTTGGTGAAAAAGGGCTGCGTCCTTAAGGGGTGAAACTCTTCAGCTAAAAAACGCCGCGTCCAGATGTTAGCTGCAAGTCAATAGTAAACTGCAAAATGCCAGATTCACTTGGCGTTTTTCAAATCCTTTTGGCGTTTTTCAGCAATTTTGGGCTCAGAGGCTGGTTTTTCAAAACGCCCAACAAAACCTAGTTTGGCGTTCTTTGCATACAAATCGTGGCGTTTTCCTCCCATAGAAGTCTATGGGAGAGCAAAAACGCCATGTTAGTTTTAACTTTGGCGTTTTTGCCGCTGGTTTTTATTCTTTTTTGGACTTAAGCGATCCAAAAAAGTGATGGAAATACATTTTTTATTAAAATTTCGTAGGGTACCGGTAAAAAATTATAATAAAAAAGATACAGTAGTGATGGAAAAAATTGTATTTAACGAAACGTATCTTTTTTTATTACGAAATTTTTATTAATTTTTAAACAGGGATCAATTTATGTGGGCGGGTAAAGCACTAAAAATGTAGCCGACAATGATAAAAATGTAGTGTGTGTTCCATGATGGGAATAGTAGTATCGGTACTAATAGACAGATCGCCTGTTGCCATCCTTCTGTATAATTTATAGATGCGGCCGGCGCTCTTCTATGGTCCTCTGCACTGCCGTATATATATATATATATATATATATATATATATATATATATATATACACCTATTCATATTTCCCGCAGAGCTGTGATTGGCCAGATGGTTCCAGCCAATCGCAGCTCTCTGTGGAAAATATGAATAGGTGTGTGTGTGTGTATATGTATATATATATATATATATATTATATACATACATACATACATACACACGGCAGTGCAGAGACCATAGAAGAGCGGCCCGCCGCATCTAAATTATACAGGAGGATCACAGCAGGTGTCAGTAGTGATACCCGCTGTGATCTGTTCTTAACTACAAGTACTACTACTACAAACATAGAGCACACTCGATCATCCTATCTATTGCAGAGATGGAGTGGCTGTATACATCGCTCGCATCTCTGCACTGTGCTCCAGCCACTCACTCATTCATATTTCCCTCAGAGCTGTGAGTGGCTGCAACCATCCGGCCAATCGCCACTCTGGGCAGAAAATATGAATGTTCTATTTACATCACTGGCCGGAGTATAGTGCAGAAATGTGAGTGCTGTATAGAGCCGCTCCACAGGCGATATGTCTATTAGTACAGGTGCTACTACTCCCATCATGGAACAGTCTGATCCTTGCTGGGAGTAGTAGTTCTACCTAAAAAAAATAAAAAATAAAAGTTAAACACACGCACTTTATAAAAATTAATTATTAAAATTTTGTTATAAAAAATGTAGTTAAATAATTTTTCTTACATCCCTACTGCATCCTATTTTTTTTTTTTGGTACAAAAAACGCCGAAGGGACCAAAAAAGGCAAATTCCACACAAAGGTATAAACGCAGGGCAAAAACCTCAGTGGAATTCTAGCCTTAGGGTGCAGCCACAAAGGACAGAAATGCTGACTGTGTTCCACAGCAGAAATTTAGTGCTACAATAAATAAATCAATGCAAATTCCTTTCTTGAAAAAAAGTGACATTTTATTATAGATTTTGTCATTGAAGTCAATAAAGAAAATGTGCAACAAATTTTCAGCATTTGCACAACACAAACTAACCTTCAGCTGGTTTCAAATCCTCCCTGCAGGTCCATTTTCAAGCAACTTTAGTCTACTTTATGTGAAGTTGTGTTTCACTTGGCATTTTGGTTTATTGGAAAAGTGCCACTCCAGTTTTTGAGCTAAACCAGAAGTGGATCCAAAAGAAATGGGAAATATGAAGGTAGGGCTTATACTTCTTCATCCTGCTGGATCCACTTCTGGCTTTGGCTCAAAAAAACTAAACTGCCAAGTGGAAATGCAGCTTGAGTGAGATTTCCTAAAATCTTGGCCAGGCGGTGCTACTGTAATTGCTGCAGTTTTCCACATAGAAATTCCATGAAGGAAATATCTGTTTTGTGCAGCATATATGCCAAGTGTATCCCTATCCTCAAAGCGGTTGTCCCCAGCCTGCCTAAGGAAACAATAAAAACTTTAACTCACCTTCCTCGCTCCTTTTGTAGCATCCAGTATTAGGGCGATGCCACTTGCTAATCACTGGCTAAGGTGGGATACCATTGCGGCCATTGATTGGCTGAGCAGTGCTGTGACGCCCGGTCTGCTGTTCTGGGAAGCAGACTGTCAGTGAAGACTGTTTGGCTGGAGACTGTTTGTTATAACCCCTTTAAAAGTGTCATGCCAGTGATGTGGTCTCATGTGCTCTCCGTAGCTCCACTTGGAAAGACGCAGCTCACCTCAGGCGGATTGGTTCAGTGGCAACAGTACTAAGCACAGCGAGTTCCTCACAAGCCCTTACTGGGCGTCGTACAGTCTTTCCCTATATACACATGTACACTGGATTAAGCAGAGCATGCATGTTTTTTGAAGCTCCAGCCAGACGGTTCTCTCCTCATCAGATAGCTCCGGCAGTGGCTTTTCTCCAGGGAAATCTAAAGAATTAGGTTTAAATCATCACTCAGGGGAGAAGCGTGAGACCTCTATACACATAAAATTGGTGACTTTTTTTTTTTTTTTTGTAATGTCTGGGGCTTCAAAGCATTACTGTCATTAAAGGGGAATTCCAGGATATAGGTTTTTAAGCAAATTTAACATTCTGTCAGGCATAAAAAAAACATATACTTACCTTTCATTGCTCCCCCTGGTGCCTCTGTTGCCCTGTTGCAGTCCCGGTACACTCTTCTTCCAGGTTCCCCATGGTTAATGTGTCATGCTGCGGCTAAACAATCACTTGCCAGCGATGTCCTGCCTCGGCCAGTGATTGCTGGGCTGCAATCTGACATATTAGGTCCCGCACTGGTCTTCTTCCTGGTGCCGGGGCTTAATTAATCAGAATCGCTGGTGGGACATCGCTACGGCCATCAATCGCTGAGCCGCAGCATGACGTTTTGACCACAGGGAACCCAAAAGAGGAGTGCATTGGGGACTGCAGCAGCACAATGGAGGAACCAGGGGAGCATCGGGGGGTAAGTAGATGCTTGTTTTTTATTTTGCATGACAAAATGTTACATTTGCTTAACAACCTCCCTGTCCCGGAGTTCTCCTTTTAACATAAAATATTCACATGTCGTCTATATCGCACTTGGTCTTAGTCCAGAAACAATAAGACCCTGCAGCAGCGGCTAGTACAGCATAAAAGGCAGGTGTTTTTGTTCTTAACATATTTCATGAAGATTCCTTTTAACCAAAATTATGTAACTGCTACTGTATCTATTCAGAATGTATGAGGAGATGTCCGACACCAATGCTGCTGTTGTATCATTGGAGACTCACACCCTGAAGATGGGAGATACACTGGGTAAGTAAAATAAGATTATTGTACTGACACTCACTGGGGAAACATCTTAAATTAACTTTCCCATTTCTATGTAGATGGTGGCACAGTGGAGCTGAGTGATGACATTGACATTGCATATCCGATTACTTGTGGAGACAGCAAGGCTGTTCTACTTTGGAAGAAATTTGTGTGTCCTGGGATCAATGTCAAGTGTGTCAAGGTGAATTTCTAAAACTAGTGATAATCTGAATGTGTGCAAAAATAACAGGTAACTAAGTGATATAGAACAGCATATCAAACTATTGAAAATGCCTATTACAAAACTCTTTAACTTTGCACAATACACTCGCTGGCCACTTTATTAGGTACACCTTGCTAGTACCAGGTTGAACTCCCTTTTGCTTTGTCTTCATGGTATACTTTCTACAAGTTGCTGAAAACCTTCCTCAGCGGTTTTGATTCATATGGACATAATGACATCACGCAGTTTCTGCAGATATCGTGCCTGCACATCCATGATGCAAATCTCCCGTTTCACCACATCACAAAGGTGCTCTATTGGATTGAGATCTGGTTACTGTGTGGGTTATAATCATGCTGGAAGTTGCCATCAGAAGATGCGCACACTGTGGTCATAAAGCTATGGACATCAGCAACAATACTGAGGTAGGCTGTAGTGTTCATACTCAGTAGATATTAAGGAGCCCTAAGTTTACCAAGAAAATGTCCTCAACATCATAAGTCTACATCACAAGCCTCAAACATTCATACATGACAAGTTGGATCTATACTTGTATGTTGTTAATGCCAAATTCTGACCGTCTAATTCTGAATGTCACAGCTGGAATCGAGACTCCTCAGACCAGGCAATGTTCAAGTCTTTCTTTCTCTAATTTTGCTGAGCTTGTGCAGTGTAAGTCTGTTTCCCGGTCACCATGACAGCACCTGAGAGAGAGATTCCGCCCCAAGGGACAGGATAAAAGGATGAGCCCTCCTCTCCTGCCTCAGTGGTTTCCTTTTCCATTAGAGGCCAGTGGAGACAGGAGTCTCTGTCTCAGGTAGGATTCAGCTGGAGGCATGGTGATTATTCCCTGGGGTCCTGGGGTGTCATGAGACCTCCCTAGTTGGAATCGGTGTAAGACTGCAGCCACAGATCTCCCTCTCCGGTTACCTGCTCAGGGGGTGCCGGGTGACCGCGTGGTCACACGTTGTATAGGGGGAGAAGCGGAGGTTCAGTGATTTTGGGCTGTTCCTCCGCATGTTCATCTCAGAGCGGCTGATCGGGTTCCCGGAAGCTACGACACACGCCTAGCATCGGTGCAGGGGGACTGCCTAATTGTATTTAGGCACCATCTGTGCATAGGATTGGTCACCATTGTGGAAGTGCAGCTCGCTATCCTAGGAAGAGTAGCTGTAATGAGTTCATCTAAAGAAGACCCTCGGCGAGACAGCAAAGACCCCGGCCTCTGTACCTGCAGCTACCTGAGTGAGTGTACCTATTTCATGTTTGATAAGGGTTTAATGCCCTGTTTGGTTTTTATATTTTAGGGGGATGCGCCTAAAAAAACCTACCAAGAAAACAAAAAATTTGGAGTGTAATACGTGTAGAACTAGATTTCCTCCTAATTATGATAAGCTTACCTGTGCCGCTTGTATTGCAAAAGTAATTTCTGCACAAACACCTTCCTTACTATCATCCATGCATAAATGATTAGGAAAGAAATACAAACTTCCCTCAGAGCAGCTTACCTATCCATTCCAGCTGCCCCTTTGCCAGTAACTCCTACGATTCCGGTGTGTTCTGTATCACCAGTAGCTGGTTCAGAAGAAGAGGTACGTATTGGTATGTCTGCCGAATTCCACTTTTTTGGAAGATAATACTGCTGGGAGACCCTTTTTTCCTGTGGAGGATACTGATAGGCTAATTAAAAGCATACAGTTAGCCTTAAACATTGAGGATCCTAAGGAAACCAGAAGTATCCAGGATTATTATGTTTGGGAACTTGGAACCAAGAAAGTGTAGATCCTTTCATAGATGTATTTCTTCTTTGATTAAAAAAAGAATGTGACAATCCAGATAAGGTTTTTCTATTGAAGGCCTTAGAAAGGAAAGTATCCCTTTGATAACGCAGATCTAGCAGACTGGGTGAAAGTGCCTAAAATCGATGATGCTATCTCTAAAATTTCTAGAAAAGGAGCCCTTCCTTTGGAAGACTTGGGAATTCTTAATCCAATGGATAAAAGATCCAAAAGTTTCTTAAGAAAATCTTTGAAAGCCTTTATAGCTTAATTTAAACCTAATGTAGCTGCCACTTCAGTATCAAGAGCTGTGATTTTGTGGATTGATCAGCTTGTTTCAGACATCCAAAATAAAATACCTCATGAGCAACTTTTGAGTTCTCATTCTTCAATAAAAAAAAAATCAGCCACCTTTTTAACGGATGCATCTTCGGATGCCGAAAGGCTTTCTGCTAGGGTTGCCGCACTATCTAACTCTGCCCGCAGAGCTTTATAGCCCAAAAAAAAAAGTGGGTTGGGGGTTGATGTCTGCTCTAAAAATAAGTTATTCTCCATTCCTTGCAAAGGTAAACTGCTCTTCGGTCTAGTTCTCTCATCCTGGAGAAAGCAAGCGACAAGAAAAAATTATTTTCCTGTCCTTCCTACAGTTAAACCCAATAGACCCTTTTTTCAAAACAAAAGATCTAGTGGTCAAGGTAGGAAGTCGAGAGAATCGTCCAGATGGCGATTTCCCAAGAAATCAAAAGGTTTCTTGTTTAATCAGCCATCCTCATGTACAAAGAAGTCTGGTAAGCAATGACTATCTTGGGGCGAGTTGGGGCCAGACTGAGAAATTTCTTGCAGGCCTGGGAACGGTATCAAACAGTCCCTGGATTATAAATAAAATCAAAGACTGGTTACATCTGAAATTTCTCAGCCTCCCTCCAACTACCCTAAAAATCACTGCAAGTCAGTCAGGCCCTTCAAGGCGTCTTACCATCATAAAACTAAAGCCTCTAAACCAGTATCTGACCTACCAAAAGTTCAAGATGGAGACAGTCAAGTCACCTGTACAGTTTCTTACAAAAGATTGCTCAATGACCTCTTGAGAGCTAAAGGACACATAATCACATGTGCCTATTTATCCAGAGTTTCAAAAATACTTAAAGGGGTATTCTGATCAAAATTTTTTTTCGTATTAACTGGCTCCAGAAAGTTAAAAAATCCTACCAGAACTTAGCAGCTGCTGAAGTTCAGTTGTTATTTTCTGTCTGACAACAGTGCTCTCTGCTGACACCTGTCTGTCTGTCTCAGGAACTATCCAGAGCAGGAGAGGTTTGCTATGGGGAGACAGTCGGACAGGTGTCAGCAGAGAGCACTGTTGTCAGACAGGAAAAAAAAACTCAACTTCAGCAGCTGATAAGTACTGGAAGGATTACATTTTTTTTTTATAGAAGTAATTTACAGATCTGTTCAACTTTCTGGAGCCAGTTGATATGAAACAAATAGTTTTACACTGGAATACCCCGTTAAGCACCATTAGGGATTGCAGTGGCTCAGAGTTTTTACAAAATTTATTTTGGAGATGGCGGCATATATAAGAGAAGTAGGTACCTTTATCCCCTACTTAGACAACTTCTTTCTGTTGAGTTGTTCATAAGATGAATTCTGTTTTTTTTTTTTTTTTTCTCCCATACCTTTTAAAAATTCTAAACAAACAAGGGTGGATAGTAAATTGAGAAAAATCATACCCTATTCCTTTAAAGAAAGAACTATTCTTGGGAGTTCTTCTAGACTCAGAACTTCAAAAGACCTTCCTACCCCAAGAAAAAATTCTAAAAAATACAAAATTGCATAAGAGAGGTTCATCTCAAGTCAGTCACCATCCGTAAGGCAATGTCGCTTTTGGGACTTCTCACTGCCACAATTCAGTCTGTTCTCTGGGTACAATTTCGTTCAAGAATGCTTCAGGCAAATATTTTACAGGTCTGGGATGACAATCAGGAGTCCTTAGATGAAAAAACATGCCTAAAGGGGAAAATTCAGGAGTCTCTACTCTGGTAGCTGGAGGACACCAACTTAACATAAGGACTAAGTTGGTTAGTAGAAGATACAGCTATACAGTGACCCCCTGACTTATGATGGCCTCGACATATGATCATTTCAACATATGATGGCCTCTCAGAGCCCATTGTATGTTGAAGGCAGCATCGACATATGATGCTGCTGTGTGTCAGGGCCATTGTACAAACAGCTATCTGACAGCGCTGACAACTTCAGCAACTGACAGATAGTTGTTTAATGTGCCCTGTGTGCCCAGTTCTGCCTCCTGTTACTCACATGCTGTCCTGCTACCTCACGCAGGCTTCCACTGTGAGCTCCGTGTAAGCCCCCCCCCCCCAGTGCAGCCATAGCCAATAGCCTGCAGCATCTTGCTGCAGGCATCCAATGAGCTGCTGGCTGCCCTTCCTTTCCTATAGAGCTGTAGTCGGCGGGATTGTAATGGAGGACATTCTGTCCCCCCTGAAGGTATTTAAAGAACTGTACAGTACTGTATGCGATGTCACACATCACATACAATACATATACACCCCATACATCAATGTTTACCTATCAGTGTGCCTCCAGCTGTTGCAAAACTATAACTCCCAGCATGCCCAGACAGTCAATGGCTTTACATGCATGCTGGGAGTTGTAGGTGTGCAACAGCTGGAGGCACCCTGGTTTGTTAAACACTCCCCATACACTCCACATACAATGGTCATCCCAGAACCAATTAGCAGTTTCCCATAGAGATATGTATTCAACATACAATGGTTCCAAGGCCCCAGAACCAATTACCATTTTTACATAGACATATGTACTCGACATATGATGGTTTCAACATATGATGGTTCTCCTGGAACCAATTAATATCATATGTTGAGGGACCACTGTACTTACCACGGATGCCAGCCCTTTGGGCTTGGGGAGCACAATTAAGAGAGAAAAACTTCCTGGGTCCTTGGGGTCCCCAATTCAGGGCCCTCTCTTCAAATTGCAGAGAACTCCTTATATCACAACCTCCTCCAAGCATGCACTCTTCTTCATCAAAGAAACGTAAAAATGTATTCAGACAACTTAACAACAGTGTCAGTAATAAACAGGCAAGGGACAACAAGAAGTGAGCCCCTTATGCATATACAGCATGGCCTTTGAAAGGCTAATCCTAAAAAAGTAAGGGTATTTCAGACTTTTTCTTTTTTTATTTGTTTAATTTTCTGTTAACTGAACAACATACAATGAAACAATTCCGGTAGACCCTCCCCACCCGCACCATAATGACAATCTTATTATAGGGCCAGACATATAAAGATTCAAAGGGGTATTCCGTAGTTCAGAAGTCATAGACCTCTATAAGTATGAGGGAGAAGGGTATCCCCACCTAGAACAACAACACATTAAGACCACACTACAGACATCACCATTCACACACACAACAGAACATATCCTAGCAGCTCCCCAGTTATCCACATAACCACCCTAAGTCTGGGAGGACCCACGAACCGGAGGATCAGCAGAAACATCCAACAACAACCACGGTGCTCAGACGTTATAAAATTTTTTCGGGGATTTACAACTTCCAAGGGAACATATTTGTTCACTAAGGCTATCCACCAAGACATTGGGGGGGGGGGGGGAGGGGGAACCCATCTTTCCAGGCCATTACTATAACCTTGCGTGCACAAAACAAGAGGAAACGGCTAAATATGTTCCTATAAGAGCCCGTCTCTAACCCATTAATAACTCCCAACAAACACACTTCTGGCGTCAAAACAAAGGGGAATTCTAAATGATCTGACAAGAATGTCCTCACCGCTTCCCAAAAGGGCACAACACAAGAGCAAGTCCAAACCGCATGCAGAAAAGTGCCTCTCTCCCGCCCACACCTAAAACAGACATCCGACCACGAGACCCCCATGCGATACAGTCTAATAGAAGTATAATACAAACGGAGCACAAACCTGGATTGAATGAGCATATCTCGGGCAATAACAACAGTAGGGTAATGTCTTAACCACTTCCTTCCACATGTCTACAGAAAGACTGTCGCAACTGAAGATACCGGAAGTGGGCATCCTGAGGGACATGAAAACATTCTCTAACATCAGCAAATGAAGGAAAGACACAATCATATCCAAACAAGTGCATGGTGAATTTGGGTCCCTGGGAGCTCCTAAATCTGTCCGTCTCCAACTCCCGTAGGTGTTCCAAATGAGGTTTACCCCACAGGGGTGCTCAAGGAGATACCACCGGCTGAGGGAAGCGCCCAGAAACCACCGACCAGACCGCTGCCACATTCTTAATAGGAGCTGGCAAGGATGAAGAGGGAACATACCTGTACAATGTATTGGTCAGTGTCTCATAGGAACCCATGAGAGCCCCCGCCAAAGCTGTGAAGGCATTGGAAAGGTCTAGGTCAATCCACCAAGGCCGCGTACACCAGCTGTGAGGCTAGAAAATAGTTATGCATATTAAGAGCGGCTACTACCTCCCCCCCCCCCCCCCCCGCGCTGCTGGAGCAGTGCCTGTCCCAATCTCTGAGGTTTATTCTGCCAATAGAAGGATCTCTGAGCGCTGTTAAGTTTAACAAAAAAAAAAAATCCTAGGAGGGATAATAGGTGACAAATGAAAGAGGTACAGGAATTTTGGGAGGAAGATCATTTTAAAGATATTAACCCTACCTGCTAGGGATAGGGGTAATGAATCCCAAGCCTGTAAGTGCGTAAGCGTATTACCTAAAAGAGGTTCCAAATTAAGGGCCATCAACTCAGAATTGCTGGGAGACACCTCCACTCCCAAATACCTGAAGCGAGATACAGCCTGCAATATTTCAGACTGTTCTTACTACCTTATAGTGCAGTAGGAAACCAGTTACTAAAATTTATTTCAGAGATTGGAAGACCTTTCTGTCTGTCTTTATTGAACCATTCTCAGAGTTGTCTATTCCAGGGGACATTGTACCTGGAACCTTGCAGGTGCCTTTTGGGCCAGAGACTAAGGGTTTGGTTTATTGGGGGGCCTCTCTACTTTCGGAGAAGGGCTTGCGATGGACCGCATCCTAGAGCACATTTTTGTGTGAACTCATTTTGCACTTTTTCCCCCTGCACTTTGTGACTTGAGAGCACGTCTTTGTCTCTGATTTTCTTGATCACCCTCGGCTCTTAAATAAAAAAAAAACATTTAACTTGAGGTGCTCTACATACAGGGCCTCTTTTACACATAGGTGGGCTCAGTGTGCAAATGGGCCCACATTTCTAATTTATTTAAAGATAATTTTTTATCAGTAACACGCTATCACTTGTGGTGTTTTTCAGTGTGTTTTAAACCCAGTAAAACATTCAGAAAACTACATGTAAAAATGTGTGCCTCTTTTGCAATTACGTATATGTTTTTGATCAATGATAATAATTAATATGTATACTCCTCCTTAGAGGGACAGTTTGGTAAAGTGCCTTTTATTAACTCCTTTTCACCAATAGCCCCCCCCCCCCCCCCTCCAAATAGGTAGGGAGTTAGGTTGATTCCCTCTCATTAGAAAGGCACTCTCATTAGGTTAGTAGGTAGACCCCCAAATAAGTACAAAGGCATTCTGCCCCTCTTCCTCCATTAGTAATGCTGTTTGGGCAAGAAAAAAAGGTGTGCTCACCTCATTGAGCTTTTGAATTCAAAAGAGTGTGATGACAACGTCATTGCCGTCCGCACTGTGATGCCGTCATGAGTAGCGGGGAAGAGATGTAATGGACCTTCCTTGACATAGGAGGCGGGGATAGCCAACCCCAGGTGTGTGTACATCCGCTATCTCTGCCCTCACTGCAGTGAATCGACCCCCAAATCGTGATTTTTTTTTTTGATTTTTTTTTTTAAGGCAGGTCCTAGTATAATGACTAGAATAGGACCTTCCTTGACATGATCGCGGGCTGCCAGGAATCCTCAGGCAGACTTTGTTGTGCAAGCCTGGTTTTTTGGAACACTTCGTAACTGACTAGCTCTTGAAAGGTGATGTGTCATGTAACACCATGCTGGCTATAAAAAGTGTTTTTGTATTGTTCAATTGTCAGTGGGGGTTTGCTTGGATACAGATTAGGGATCGACCGATTATCGGTATGGCCGATATTATCGGCCGATAATCACGATTTTGGTCATTATCGGTATCGGCAATTACCTTGCCGATTAATGCCCCACTGCACCGCGACCGCCCCTCCCCCGACCTGCCGCACCGCGACCGTCCCCCCGACCCACCGCGTCGCACTCCCCACCGTAGTGCTGGGCAGTATACCGGTATGAACCGGATACCGTTTTTTTTTTCTCCCACGGTATGGATTTTTGCCCATACCGCTATAATGGTCGGGCCCCTCCCCCACCCTCCGAGTCAATAAAAAAAAAATTAAACTTACCCGTAATGGGGGTGGTCCGGGCCATCCATCCTTCCTGTAGTTTCCGGCGGCATTCCGGGTGGAGGGTGAACCGGTCCGGGCTGTCCTTCTTCTCCGGGGGTGCTCTTCTCCACTCCGGGCAGGCTCCGGCCTAGTACGCTGCATAGACGCCGCTACGCCGTGACGTCAGGTGCGTCACTGCACACAGGCGTCGCTGCGCATCAGCATCTATGCTGCGTTACTAGGCCGGGGCCTGCCCGGAGTGGAGAAGAGGACCCCCGGAGAAGGTCAGCCCGGACCGATTCACCCTCCACCCGGAATGCCGCCGGACACTACAGGAAGGATGGATGGCCCGGACCACCCTGACAGGTAGGGGGAGAGAAGCGGGTGGTGGTGGCGGCGGCCTATGGCACCGCAAAAGCCACTGCAGTGCATTGATTTAAAGCGCCCGCTTTATATCAATGATCTGCAGCGGTGTCGCGGGGGGATAAATAGCCGATAACTTATACCGGAATATCGGTATAAGTTATTGGCTATCGGCCCTAACCTCCACCGATTATCGGTATCTGCCCTAAAAAACAGATACCAGTCGATCCCTAATACAGATCACACCATAGCATAGACAATGGGTTCCTTTATTCAGCATACAATGACAATCTTATCCCCTATTCAAAGGATAGGGGATAAGATGTCTGATCGTGGGGGGGCCGCCGCTGGAACTGCCTGCGATCTCTGTGCAGCACCCAGCATTCTGTGCCTGGCTGCTGCTTTAATCTCGGAAACCTCCGAATTTTCGGGACTGGAGACGTGACGTCACTCCACGCCCCCCTCTATTCATGTCCCAATGGCAGGCGATCAGACTTCTTATCCCCTATCGTTTAGCTATAAGTTGGGATAAGTTGTCTATGAGCAGAATACCCCTTAAAAACATGGACGATTGCCTTGACAAAAGGGCAGCCGTTAAAATAAGCAGTTAACTTTACCACGTGTCTCCCTTAAAGATATCATCATTTTATTTTACATATGGAGTTTTGTCTTAAGAAATGTGGACTATCTCTCTCTTATCTTATTTTCTTTCCATGTTTGCACATCTCGCATTGTCTTTTCTTTCTTTAGTTTAATGACCAGATGATAAGCCCTAAACACTTTGTTAATTTGGCTGGAAAATCAACCTTAAAGGATTGGAAGAGAGCCATTCGCCTTGAAGGAGTCATGTTACGGTAAATAGTTTTTCAAAACTTTGCTGTGACACTTTATCTAATAAGGTTTAGGACTGTGGTAAGAATGTTTCCATTCCATTGCAGAAAAATGATGGATTCTGGCCAGATTGATTTTTATCAACATGAAAAACTCTGCACAAACACATGCCGAAGCACAAAGTTTGACCTTCTGATCAGTAGTGCCCGTGCCCCTGTCCCAGGACAGAGCAATGTTGTGCAGGCTCCACCAACAGGGGAAGGTATGTATTTAAATACTCATAGCCTCTTGTTGCCCCTGGCGGTGGATTGGACTGTCGCAATGTTGTGCACACGTGTCCATTTGTAATGTCTGCTGTTTAAATCTAAGGGCCTCTTTCTTTAGTGACTGTGTCAGAGGAGACTGTAGAAGAGGGTGCTATCGAATGGGGCCCAGGACTTACTGCTACAGTGCAGCTGCATAGAGATGACTGTGTCAAAAAGGATGCAGAAGAGATTTCCGGTAAGAAAATCTTGTCCAATAATTCCAATACACTTTCATTCCAACAAAGCAGTATTAGACTTTCTGACATTTCCTAACATTTATAGATCATTTTTATGGAAGAATTGCCAGCAAGCACTGATTACGCTCTTCTCAATCTTTTAAACATGTCTATTTTACAGATGAGTGCAAGAACTATGTACAAAAACGTTGACCTTTAGCATTGACAATCCAAATTTACCCTAACCAAGGTATAACTAACTTCATCAAAAATGCAGATAGACCTATAAAGATGCTGGGGGAGGAATCTTACCTTAGGCCTTGGACATGTGGATTGCATGACCAAAATAAACATTTTTCTATGCCCTGGCTGCTGTTGCTGCAACTGTCAAAGAGGTGAGGTCTTCATTAGTGCATGGACTTTCTTCCTAGAAGACCACTAGAGCTGACAATCCTAGCTACGAGGAGATGCTGCAAAAGCTTTCAATGCTGGGAGCTCCATGCACCGAACAGCCCAACTCTTTGACATTATCAGCGGAGCATAGAACTGCTTTTCCCTGTCAAAAAAGCTGCATGTCCAAGACATAAGGTATGATTTTACTCCCCTCCTCGACATCATCTTTATGGGCCTGTCAGCTGGTAGCTCAAAACTGGTGACAGGTCCCCTTTAACTAAACAGTACAGGAAAGTTTCCATCCAAACCAAACATCTGCAGTTAGATTTTGGAAGTAGTTTCAAGGTTGGAAATGGTACAAGCACGTGTCTTGTTTATGATCTATCTCTCAGCCAATTATTGAGTCATTTTCTGAGGTTAGTCTGTCTGCCCTAACTTGTGTGTGAGACTGCATGTTGCCAGAGGAAAAGTGGATCTGCCCTAGTGTGCCCTAGTGGATCATGGTACAGTCTTTAGTGTGCCTTTGAGGATGGAGGGGAGTAGCAGGTATATATTTTTTATAATGTCGTTTTAACAGACACCTTTCAGCAAAGTTTACCCTATATAACTGTTGCCAACAGGTTATGTAGGGTAAAAGGCGTTTTCTCAAAATGTCCGTATGTCCTGCGTTGCGTGAAATCCTGCACAGGCCCTGAAGCATCATTGTCCCTGAGCAGCTTCCAGGCAACGCAAGACTCTGGGAGCAGAGATTTCAATTATGCACAAGTAGATGTGAATACAGCCCGGAGTGGCTGTGTCTATCTGAGAATGCCCATGGGACTACTTAGGGCCAATTACCATACACCGCAAGGAAATTTTCAGAGTAATTTTCTGCACTATAATGGACGCTGTACAAGACACCCGGACATGACGAGAAAACTAATTTTACCATATACAACATGTAGTAGTTGTATAGGGTAAAATCTGCTGACAGGTTCCCTTTAAAATCTTGCTATAGCAGTGATTATGTAGTTTAAAGGATAGTTGTCAGAAATAGACCTCCACATTGGGGCATAGTCTCCATATAGCACCTACATGCTTTCTATTGTTAGCGTTCTTAACAGATTCCCTGATTTGTCCACTCTTTTGAGAGATTCTATGTTAACATGCTTAACCCCTTAACGATAATGGACATAAATGTACGTCATGGTGGCGTGGTACTTAACGCACCATGACGTACATTTACCTAATGGTGCTCGCATCATGCTCGGCAGGTCCCTGCTGCTATCAGCAGCCAGGGACCCGCCGGTAATGGCGGACATCCGCGATCGTGCGGATGTCCGCCATTAACCCCTCAGATGCCGTGATCAATACAGATCACTGCATCTGCAGCAGTGCAGTACTTTAAATGGATGATCGGATCGCCCTCAGCGCTGCCGCGGCGATCTGATCATCCAGCATAGCAGCCGGAGGTCCTCTCACCTGGCTCCGGCTGTCTCCCGGGGTCTTCTGCTCTGGTCTGAGATCGAGCAGACCAGAGCAGAAGATCACCGAAAATACTGATCAGTGCTATGTCCAATGCATAGCACTGAACAGTATGGGAACTATAAAGTGTTAAAAAAATAAAATAATGTAAAATAAAAAAAGTGAAAAATTGTCAGTTTTTCCCATTTTACCCCCAAAAAAGCATAAAAAAATGAATACACATATTTGGTATTTCCACATGCACAAAAGTCTGAACTATTAAAATATATTGTTAATTAACCCGTACGTTGAACGGCATAAACGTAAAATGATTTTTTAAAAAGTCAAAAATTGCTGCTTTTTGTCACATTTTATTCGAAAAAAAATTATGAAAAAATTTATAAAAAGTAAAACCTAGGCAAAAGTGGTACTGATAAACAGATATACAGATCATGGCGCAAAAAATGAGCCCTTATACCGCCCCATATACGGAAACATTTGAAAGTTATAGGTGGTCAAAATAGGGCAATTTCAAACATACTAATTTTGTTAAAATGGTTTGAGATTTTTTTTTAAGTGGTACAATTATAGAAAAGCATATAACATGGCAATCATTTTAATCGTATTGACCCACAGAATAAAGAAAGCATGTCATTTTCACCGTAAAGTGTATAGTGTGAAAACAAAACCTTCCAAAATTTGCTAAATTGCGGTTTTCTTTTCAATTTTCCCACATAAATAATATTTTAGTATTAAGATTTTAAGTAGAAGTAACTTACAAATCTGTATACCTTTCTGGAGCCAGTTGATTTAAAAAAAAATAATTTCCACCAAAGTACCCCTTTTATATGATTCTGAAGCTATTTATTTTTACTTGTAAAAATGGTTAGACTGGGTTGAGAAAAAAATGCTATAAAAGTAACATGCACCTAAATCAATGCTTTTACTGTTCTTGTTGACATGTTATGAATACAAGTTTCTAAATCTTCTTCTTGTAGAGGAGACTTTGCTGTTCTGGAAAGGGATCTCTGACGTGGGACTAATGGATGAAGTTATAAGCAAAGTCCAGAATGAAATTGAGGAGATTTTAAGTGGTGTCCAACAGAGAATAGACCATCAACCATTTCAAATTACAGGTGAGCCAGCTATATCTGGGGGAAACATTAACATTTCATTGACTAGTAGAGCCGCTACATAAGTAGTAGTGTGAATGTGCATTACTTACTAGAAATAGTTCTAAATGAGCTTCCATTTTACAAGTGTAGAGAAAAAGATAACGGAGATTGTGGTCATTCAAAGTTAGAAGCTGGCACGTACAAAATTAAACCTCTCCAAAAGACCACCTTTTTGATTGCCTTGTATTTTTATTAGAATGCCCGTCCTTTAGAAGACCCTTTTTTACTTCAAGTTTATTGGTTGTGTCAGAGAGTTCATGGTAATAAGATAAACAGAGATTATACAAGACATAAGGACAAGTTACAAGGCACTGGAAACTAGGGGGAAGAAAAATAGAGTAGCAAAAAAAAGCCAAGTATAATTTTAATGGTAACTAAAATCAGAACTCTTGACTGAATTCAGTGTTTAATAATTAGTCTATGATCTCTCTGCTAGATGCCACTGAACTCAGTAACTTTGCTCAAACATTTGGACTCCTGGATGTTGTGAAAAAAGTTTTAGATCGGAAAAGGAATCGGACAGATCATAGTGAAGAACAATACCACTATACACTTGCTGGTAAGAATTCTATTTGAACATTTTTACTTTAGCTACACAAAAAATATTTATCTCTGCATTCTGTTTAGTTCACCTTTTTAGAGTCACTGTCATTTGCAAAAACTTTTGGCATTTTAACCAGACATGTCAAAAGTTTTAGATAAAGTTTAAATCGCAAATGTATGTTTAGGAATACAATATACAAAAAGAAGGTTGCAGCAGCACTCTTGGTCAAATAATTGAGGCTCTTAGTGGAAGTCCTCAGACAAAATGCCATTCACTTGGACCTTGGTGGGTGGAGAAGTGTACAGCTAGAATATCCAGTTCGGGAACAGAGGGTGGATGCCAAGGAAGCAGAGAGTCTCTTCCTTTAAAAGACAATTTTTCAGCATCAGAAGACAAGAGCATTGATGGGAGTCTTGAGGTTTTGGCTTTATAGATCAGGTTAATTGCTCTAGTATTATTTTGCACCTTTTGTCCCATCCTAACGCCTTTACGTTTGATTTATGACTCTGTCGTCATCCAAGATAAGCAGACAGACGCAGCAGCAGTTCCCAGTGTATCATTTTTTTATTTTATTTTTTTTAAATCTTTAAGCTTCCACAGTAACAGAATTTTAATTGAATTCCACACCTTTGTTCACAAAGAAAAGACTTAAGAGGGTAATCTGGTTTACAATCACACAAAGATACAGTCATGGCCGTAAAGGTTGGCCCCCCTGAAATTTTTCTAGAAAATGAAGTATTTCTTACAGAAAAGGATTGCAGTAACACATGTTTTACTATACAATTTTATTCCCTTTGTGTGTATTGGAACTAAACCAAAAAAACGGAGGGGAAAAAAAGCAACTTGAACATAATGTCACACCAAACTCCAAAAATGGTCTGGACAAAATTATTGTCACCCTTTCAAAATTGTGGAAAAATACGATTGTTTCAAGAATATGATGCTCCTTTAAACTCACCTGGGGCAAGTAACAGGTGTGGGCAATATAAAAATCACACCTGAAAGCAGATAAAAAGGAGAGAAGTTCACTTAGTCTTTGCATTGTTTGTCTGTGTGTGCCACACTAAGCATGGACAACAGAAAGAGGAGAAGAGAACTGTCTGAGGACTTGAGAACCAAAATTGTGGAAAAATATCAACAATCTCAAGGTTACAAGTCCATCTCCACAGATCTAGATTTGCCTTTGTCCACAGTGCCCAACATTATCAAGAAGTTTGCAACCCATGGCACTGTAGCTAATCTCCCTGGGCATGAACGGAAAAGAAAAATTGATGAAAGGTGTCAACGCAGGATAGTCCGGATGGTGGATAAGCAGCCCCAAACAAGTTCCAAAGATATTCAAGCTGTCCTGCAGGCTCAGGGAGCATCAGTGTCAGTGCGAACTATCAATCAACATTTAAAGTAAATGAAACGCTATGGCAGGAGACCCAGGAGGACCCCACTGCTGACACAGACATAAAAAGCAAGAATAC
Organism: Hyla sarda; assembly: GCF_029499605.1. Lineage (NCBI taxonomy): Eukaryota > Metazoa > Chordata > Amphibia > Anura > Hylidae > Hyla > Hyla sarda. The sequence goes on along the minus strand of NC_079190.1, from coordinate 287,067,338 downwards.
ATTTTGCCAAAATCAACTTGAGTAAGCCAAAATCCTTCTGGGAAAACGTCTTGTGGACAGATGAGACCAAGATAGAGATTTTTGGTGAAGCACATCATTCTACTGTTTACCGAAAACTGAATGAGGCCTACAAAGAAAAGAACACAGTACCTACAGTGAAATATAGGGGAGGTTCAATTATGTTTTGGGGTTGTTTTGCTGCCTCTGGCACTGGGTGCCTTGAATGTGTATAAGGCATCATGAAATCTGAGGATTACCAATGGATTTCGGGTCACACTGTACAGCCCAGTGTCAGAAAGCTGGGTTTGCGCCCGAGATCTTGGGTCTTCCTGCAGGACAATGACCCCAAACATACGTCAAAAAGCACCCAGGAATGGATGGCAACAAAGCGCTGAAGAGTTCTGAAGTGGCCAGCAATGAGTCCAGATCTAAATCCCATTGAACACCTGTGGAGAGATCTTAAAATTGCTGTTGCGAAAAGGCACCCTTCCAATAAGAGAGACCTGGAGCAGTTTGCAAAGGAAGAGTGGTCCAACATTCCGGCTGAGAGGTGTAAGAAGCTTATTGATGGCTATAGGAAGTGACTGATTTCAGTTATTTTTTCCAAAGGGTGTGCAACCAAATATTAAGTTAAGGGTGCCAATAATTTTGTCCAGGCCATTTTTGGAGTTAGGTTTGACATTATGTCCAATTTGCATTTTTTTTTTTTTTTTTTTGTTTAGTACCAAAACATGTGTTACTTCAATCCTTTTCTGTGAAATACTTAATTTTTTGGAAAAATTTTAGGGGTGCCAACATTTATGGCAATGACTGTATATAACTTACTAACCAATTAAGGACCAAGACCATTTTCACCTTAAGGACCAAGCCAATTTTCGTTTTTGCACTTTCATTTTTTCCTCCTCTCCTTCTAAAAATCATACCGCTTTAAATTCTGCACCTTCAGACCAATATAAGGGTTTGCTTTATGCTCTACCAATTGTACTTTGTAAGTACATCAATCATTTAATAACCAGATCTACCGCAAAACTAAAAAAATATATATTTGTGGGGTGAAATTGAAAAAAGAAAAAAACATTTTGTAAATCTTGGGGGCTTCCGTTTCTACACAGTGCAATTTTTGGTAAAAGTGACACCTTTATATTTATTCTGTAGGTCCATAGGGTTACAAGGATACCCAATCTATGTAGGTTTTATTTTATTTTATTATTTTAAAAAATTCTAACTACATGGACCAAAATTTGTATGTTTAAAATTGTGATCATCTGACCCCTATAACTTTTTTCTTTTTCCACATACGTGGCTATATGAGGGCTCATTTTTTGTTTTGATGGAACTTTTTGATCGCTTTTAATTATTTTTATGGTATATGAAGTGACCAGAAATGCACAATTGGTATTTTTTTACGTGTACGCCATCGACAGTGCGGTTTAGCTACCCTTATTTTAACTCCTTGGGGACTTAACCCATTTTGATCCTAAGGACCTGACCACTGTCACTTTAAGCATTACCGTATATACTCGAGTATAAGCCGAGTTTTTCAGCACGATTTTTCGTGCTGAAAACACCCCCTTCGGCTTATACTCGAGTGAACTCTCCACCCGCAGTGGTCTTCAACCTGCGGACCTCCAGAGGTTTCAAAACTACAACTCCCAGCAAGTTGTAGTTTTGAAACCTCCGGAGGTCCGCAGGTTGAAGACCACTGCGGCCTTCGACATCATCCAGCCCCCTCTCACCCCCCTTTAGTTCTGTACAGTACTCACCTCCGCTCGGCGCTGGTCCGGTTCTGCAGGGCTGTCCGGTGAGGAGGTGGTCCAGTGGGATAGTGGTTCCGGGCTGCTATCTTCACCGGGGAGGCCTCTTCTAAGCGCTTCGGGCCCGGCCTTAGAATAGTCACGTTGCCTTGACAACGACGCAGAGGTGCGTTCATTGCCAACGTACTTCTGCGTCGTTGTCAAGGCAACGCCTCTATTCCGGGCCCGCAGCGCGGAGAAGAGACGCCCCCAGTGAAGATAGCAGCCCGGAACCACTATCCCACCGGACCACCTCCTCACCGGACAGCCCTTCAGGACCGGACCAGCGCCGAGCGGAGGTGAGTACTCAGAACTAAAGGGGGTGAGAGGGGGCTGGATGATGTTGAAGGCCGCAGTGGTCTTCAACCTGCGGACCTCCGGAGGTTTCAAAACTACAACTCCCAGCAAGCCCGGACAGCCGATGGCTGCCCGGGCTTTCTGGGAGTTGTAGTTTTGAAACCTCTTGAGGTCCGCAGGTTGAAGACCACTGAGGGCGGATGATGAGAAGAGGATGATGAAGGGGGGGTGTGGGATGATGACAAGGGGATGATGAAGGGGGGGGGTGGGATGATGAAGGGGGGGGTGGGATGATGACAAGGGGATGATGAAGGGGGGATGTGTGGGATGATGACAAGGGGATGATGAAGGGGGGATGTGTGGGATGATGACAAAGGGATGATGACAGGTGATGATGATGAGGGTCTGGATGATGACAGGCGGTGATGATGATGAAGATGTCAATGACGGGTCTGGATGATGACGGGGGGGATGATGTATTTCCCACCCTAGGCTTTTACTCGAGTCAATAACTTTTCCTGGGATTTTGGGTTGAAATTAGGGGTCTCGGCTTATACTCGGTTCGGCTTATACTCGAGTATATACGGTAATAACTCTGGGATGTTTGTACTTATGAATTTGATTCCGAGATGTTTTTTCGTGACCTATTCTACTTTGTTAGTGGTAAATTTCTGTCGATACTTGCATCATTTCTTTGAAAATTTTGCATTTTTATAACTTTGAAGCTCTCTGCTTATAAGGAAAATGGACATGCCAAATAAATTATATATTGATTCACATATACAATATGTCTACTTTATGTTTGCATCATAAAAGTGATGAGTTTTTACTTTTGGAAGACACCAGAGGGCTTCAAAGTATAGCAGCAATTTTCCAATTTTTTAAGTAAAGTTCAAAATCTGAATTTTTCAAGTGAATTTGAGGGTCTTTATGTTAGAAATACCCCATTATGAAAACTGCACCCCTCAATGTATTCAAAATGACATTCAGAAAGTTTGTTAACCCTTTAGGTGTTTCACAGGAATAGCAGCAAAGTGGAGGTGAAAATTCAAAATCTTCATTTCTTTTTTACACTAACATGTTCTTGTAGACCCATATTTTTATTTTTACAAGGGGTAAAAGGAGAAAAAGACCCCAAAATTTGTAACCCAATTTCTCTCAAGTAAGGAAATGCCTCATATGTGTATGTAAAGTGCTCTGTGGGTGCACTAGAGGGCTCAGAAGGGAAGGAGCTAAATGGAATTTTAGAGAGCGATTTTTGCTGAAATGGTTTTTGCAGGGCACTTCACAATTATGAAGCCCCTATGGTGCCAGAACAGCGGAAAAAAAACACATGGCACACTATTTGGGAAACTACTCCCCTCAAGGAACATAAAAATGGGTACAGTGAGCCTTAACACCCCACAGGTGTTTGATGAATTTTCAATAAAGTTGGATGTGAAAGTGAAAAATGTTATAAAATTTCACTAAAATGCTTGTTACCCCAAATTTTTCATTTTCACAAGGGGTAATAGGTGAAAATGTCCCCCAAAATTTGAAACCCCATTTCTCTCGAGTAAGGAAATACCTCCTATGTGGATGTAAAGTGTTCTGCGAGTGCACTAGAGGGCTCAAAAAGGAAGGAGTGACATTGGGCTTTTGAAAAGCGAATTTTGCTGAAATGGTTTTTGCGGGACATGTCTCATTTAGGAAGCCTCTATGGTGCCAGAACAGCGGAAAACACCCCACATAGCACACTATTTGGGAAAATACACCCCTCAAGGAACGTATCAAGGGTTGCAGTGAGCATTTACATGGCGTTTGACAGATCTTTGTAACGGTGGGCTGTGCAAATGAAAAATTACATATTTCATTTTCACGGACCACTGTTCCAAAAATATGTCAGTCACCTGTGGGGTGCAAATGCTCACTGCACCCCTTATTACATTACATGAGGGGTGTAGTTTCCAAAATGGGGTCACGTGGGTATTATTTTTTTTGCGTTTATGTCAGAACCACTGTAACCAGCAGCCACCCCTGTGCAAATCACCAATTTAGGCCTCAAATGTACATGGTGCGCTCTCACTCCTGAGCCTTGTTGTGCGCCTCGCAAAGCATTTTACGCCCACATATGGGGTATTTCCGTACAAACTTCTTATGAAAATGAAAAGTATGGGGCAACACCAGCATGTTAATGTAAAAAATAAAAAGAATTTACACTAACATGCTGGTGTAGACCCCAACTTTTATCTTTTCATAAGGGGAAAAAGGAGTAAAAGAAGCCACCAAAATTTGTAGCATAATTTCTCCCAAGTACAAGCCCTAAACTGTTGCCTTGAAATACGACAGAGCTCTGAAGTGAGAGAGCGCCATGCGCATTTGAGGCCTAAATTAGGGATTTTCATAGGGATGTACCCGGATGCAAGCGTTACACTTGCCTTCTCCACCAAAAATACTGTACGTTAGTTTTCCCCAAGCAGGGTTCCTCCAGCTGTTGTAAAACTCCCAACATGCCTGGACAGTCAATGGCTGTCCGGCAATACTGGGAGATGTTATTTTGCAACAACTGGAGGCTCCGTTTTGGGGGGAAAATTGACGTACAAGAAGTTTTTTAAATTTTTATTGGGGTGGGGGGCGCGACAGTGTAAGGGTGTAGTGTATATATAGTGTTTTACTCTTTTATTTAGGTGTAGTGTAGTGTTTTTAGGGTACATTCACACGGGCAGAGGTTTACAGCGAGTTTCCCGCTGCAGCGGAAAATTTGCTGCATCTGAAACACTTGCTTTAAACCCCCGCACATTTGAATGTACCCCGTACATTCACGTGAGGGGGGTAAAACTACAACTCCCAGCATGCACTGACAGACCGTGCATGTTGGGAGTTGTGGTTATGCAACAGCTAGAGGGACACTGGTTGGGATTGGGAAACACTGAGTTAGGTAACAGACTACCGCAGTGTTTCCACACCACTGTCTGTTTCCTAACTCTGTGTTTCCCAACCCATGTGCCGCTAGCTGTTGCAAAACTACAACTCCCAGCATGCATGGTCTGTCAGTGCATGCCGGTAGTTATAGTTTTGCAACAGCAAGAGGCACACAGGTTGGGAAACACTGAGTTAGGAAACAGACAATGTTTCCCAACCAGTGTGCCACCAGTTGTTGCAATACTACAACTCCCAGCATGCCCAGACAGCCGAAGGGCATGTTGGGGGTTGTAGTTATGCATCGACTGGAGAAGAACAGTTTGGAGACAACTGTGTAGTGGTCTCCAAACTGTAGTCCTCCAGATGTTGCAAAACTTCAACTCCGAGCATGCCTAGACTGCCCAGGCATGCTGGGAGTTGTAGTTAGGCGACATCTGCAGGGCCAGATGTTGCCGAACTACAACTCCCAGCATTCTTGGACAGTCTCAGCATGCTTTGAATTGACATCTGGAGTGCTACAGTTTGGACATCAGGTCCAGATGTTACAGAACTACAACTCCCAGCATGCCTGGACTGTCTGGGCATGATGAGATTGTAGTTTTGCAACATCTGGAAGGACAGTGGTCTCCAAACTGTGGCCCTCCAAATGTTGCAAAACTACAACTCCCAGCATGCACAGACAGCCTTTGTTTTAGTTTTGAAACTCCGAGATACAGCAGACAAGATCACTTTACGGCAACCTTCACAGCTGCATCTGACACCACTGCCGCTGCCTCCACTTGCCTGCCGCCTCCTGTCCGCTGCCAGTCCTGGTCCCCGCGCCGTGATCGGAGGTAACTGCCTCCGCATCCACGGCCCCCGCACCATCGCCGCCATCTTTCCCCCTGCTCTGCCCCTAAGTCCTGATCGGCCAATCGCGGAGGATAGGAGGTGGCACTCCTACCACGTCGCTCCTATCCTTCAGGATGGTTGGAGCTGTCTCTGACAGCTCCGATCACCCCTATTTTCCGGGCTATCGTGTCAACAGAAACCCGATCAGCCCGAAATCGCCAAAAATCACCAATATGATGCCTGTTGAATGATTTCGCAAGGCATCCCGGTCCGATCCTTGTCCGGCTAGCGGCTGGGATCGAAATTCCCAGAGGCGTATAGGTACGCCCTTGGTCCTTAAGTACCAGGGCGCAAGGGTGTACCCATACGCCAGTCGTCCCTAACAGGTTAGTAGTTCGGACATTTACGCACGCGGCGGTACCACATATGATTATTTTTATTTTTTATTACATTATTTTATTTTAAAAATGTGAAAATGGGGGGTGATTTCAACTTTTAAAAGGGAAGGGGTTAATTAACTTTTTATTGGAGCAGCAGATCGCCGAACAAACGATGGAGAGGCAGGTGAGGACCCTCTCATCATCCATTGAGCTGATTGGGACATCGCGATTAGCTGCCGGGACAGTTTCACTTTCATTTTAGCTGCCACGATCAAAGTTGTTAGGGTTAATGCCCGGCATCGGCCTGATCGGCGGTGCTCAGCATTAGCCATGGGTCCTGGCTGCCCATAGCAACTGGGACCCATGGGTTTGAACCCGCTCTTCGCTGGGGAGAACGGTTTAAACCCCATTAATGGGACCAGGACGTACATGTACATCCTCGGTCCTTAAGCACTGGGACATCAGGGTGTACCTTTATCCCTGCGTCCTTGACAGGCTAATATAGTGTTATCACAGATTGTACTGGCTTTAGTGTTTTTTTTTTTTTTTTTTTTTTTTTTTTTTTGTGCGTGATTTGTCCCTGACAGGAAGTTGTGTAGTTATTTCATTTTCAATGTGATATGGTCTCCAGCTCCCACACTTCTAAGAGGTTACATCTTCTGCCATCTCAGTAGGCGTGGCTGGATCTTGTCTCTGAGCTCTAGCCTCTCCCCGAGTGATGTCATTACAGCCAACATCGCAATTTCCCTGTCATATACATCTTTATTGTGACATTGAAGGATGAATCAGATGTGTTTTACAGCATGCTGCCTTGTGCTGAACAATGCCACAGGCAGAGGAGCAGACAGGCAATAAATAAAGTAACTTTTACAGACTTGCTGTCTGAAGAGAGAGTCTGCTGTGTAGAGCAATGTTGTACGCCAGCTCTGGGCAGGAAACTGGCAGAAGTGCTGGGGAAGGAATGTGAGCAGTATGAGAGGACTGTAATGAACACCTGAGGGAAAGCAATGCATTCTGGGAATTGTTGTGCCACATAACTGCTCATACAGGGAGCACAGAGAAATTTAAGAGGCTGCTAAGAGGCTTATCCTTCGGTCATCATTAAAAAGGCTTCTGTTATCTCTATGGCCAGTTCGCGCAACTAAGAATTGTGCTTGCAGCAGCCTCCCATTGATTTTAGTTGGAGGACCACTGCACAGTTCACACATCTGACGTTCCATGACAGAACTTTTGAATAAGAATTTGATCCCTGGGGAAGATTCCGACAGTAGTTGCACTCATGCCTCCACTCAAGATACAGAAGTGCACAGTACACCTTTAGTGGTAAGAATCACTCAACCTGCTATTTCCTGAAGCTTTCTCATAAAGCTCTCCCTGCATTCTAGCTTCTCTCCTCGAAGGTCAGTGGTCCAGGTTGTTCAATGTACTAGACTAGCACAGTGCAGAACATAGATTAGATCAGTTATATAAGCACTACTGGAGTAGTACTGGAAGAACTTATGTTTTTACATTTAATGTATATGCAAAGCATGTATTTAAATTGTGATATTAACAGTTTTTTATAGTTGGTTTTTCACAATTTAAAAAAGATCCCCACAAGGAAATCCAGACCTGGAATAAGCTTAGGGAGTTCATTATGTGAAGTAAAGTGTAAGTGCATGAAAATTACTTTTTAAAAAAAATGCCTTTATTTTCAGATCTTGAAAGGCAGCTTGAAGAGCAGAAAAAGCAGGAAGGAGGTCATTCACCAGTTCTTCAGAATGTGGTCCTGATGCCTGTTAACACTCCAAAGCTCTCCAAGAGGCCGCGACTGCAACGTCCAGCATCTGCTGGTACTTTGAGTACCCAGTCATCCCAGCAACAGTATACAGTGCTCTCTCCCCTCACATTAGCGCCAGTTGGACAGCAGTTTTCTTTAGGTGGTTTACGGTACACCACTGTATTGGGCAAAACTGAGGAAGGTGATGCCCTTACTGTATTGGCAACAGAAATGCAGGATTCAGGATCATTAAGCGGAGTTATGAGCCCAGTCGAGCTTGTGGCAATGGATTCAGGACTTGGGCAGGATGGTGTTGGTGAAGAGGGCCAGACAATTATTCAGATAGACCCAGCACCAGACCCTGAAAGTGGATCTAAGGTAATGGAACTTGGTGATGGAAAGGTTCTCGGGGTTAGACACCATGATGGCATGCATAATGTGGAAATTGTGGTGTTAGAAGACGAGTAACAACTGTAATACACAGAATGATCCTAGTTTCTAGAGGTGAATGGAAACAGTTAATTTATTAGACAACCTTCTTTATTTTTGTTGACTGTTATAAACCCTATTAGTTAATAGATAAGATGGAGCCTTTGTCTGTTGAAGGATGGACCTTTCACAAAGTCCTATAAATATATTTGTGGCCTGCTCTTTTCCTGTAAATATTGTGTAAAAATATAACATGTTGAAAGTTACGTTTTTTATTAAAACATCAAATGTATTACTATATTATGTAATAAAGTCATTTTACGTTGAATAATAGCAATACCACAAAGTTAGTAGTATCTAAAATGGATAAAAGGGTCATTTGTTTCTATGAGCTGAAACAGAAATGCATGAGTAGCAAGAAAAATAAATGTCTGCACTGCATTGCAGAGGGTAAAACGTGCATTTCTTCAAAAGAATGAGCATGCTGCTATCCCATTGACCCGTATAAGGCTATGTTCACACAGCACATTTTGTGTGAAAACTTTGCAGTAAATTCTGCAGAATTGAATTGTCCATTCACTTTTATGGAATATCTGCAGCAGAAATCCTGCTGTGTGAATGGGACAGCTGAATCCCAAGTGCATTGGCTATAAATTCATGCAGAAATTCTGGCATGTGAACATAGCCTTAGCTAGGGTCACATGTGCTTTATTTGTTGCTGCGTATTTCTCTACCCACTGACATCAAACGCTAAGAATATATGCAGCAGCAAAATACAGCACGTTTTACCCTAAATGCTATTTCTTTTACCTACAACTCATCAGATTTCACTGTAGTAGGTAAAATGAAAATGAAAAAAGGCGGCGCTCGAATCCCAAAAACAATTGGAAGTAGAAGAGGTATGTACTCACCCGGTGTATGTGGGAGGTCACAAGACAGTGATCCCCCACTAACACCTAGAGTCCTCTTGTCGCTTATACACTGAAACGATCTCTGTCATATAGACATCCCTTAGGGAGGGCGCAGGGTGAGCCGGAATCACAGAACCGTGGTCCGTGTATAGGAAAAAGACAAATAGAAAAACCAGCGCTCGGAGACAGTTCAAAAGATGACGACAGTCAAACCATATTGTAGTAAATTATCATTGAGATGAACTTACTTCACTAGGGGAGATGTGTAGGTGGAGTTACCTTTCACATCATCCCCTTCCAGGAGAGTATGACAGAATGGCCGAGAAGCCCGTGGATGAGTAGAATAGGGTTTATTGCGACGCGTTTCGGAGGGCTTACAGAATTGCCTCCTTCCTCAGGCATACAACAAGACAAAGTTATAATACAATCCTTTTATATACATACCATGTCCGGGGTAGAAGCGTGTTGATTGGTTCTTTGTTTCTTATAGAATTGTAATTTGAGGACCTGCAGATCCGGTTCTGCAGGTCACATGTTCTATACCTGGGTCACGTGATCATAGATCACGTGATACCCAGTAGTATGCTGATTTCCTCCTAGGGGAGGAAAACCGGAAGTTTCAGTAATGGGAGCCGCGACCACGTGACTAATATCGCCACGTGATCGGGGATCACTCGCCGACCTTCCGGAATCATGCGTTCCACAATGGAGCGCATACCTCAAATGTGCATGCGGAGAAAGGTAGAATGCTCAACGCCTGCGCACCTGGTGTATCGAGGACCCGATGCGTTCCAGAGTGGAACGCACTGCAATTACTATGGATAAAGTGTTTAAGAACCAAAAACCGCTTATCCTACGGACATGTTTACACAAAGGAGGTATATAATACATAAAGAAAAACATATTTCACTGTACAATGTCATCGTCCACTTCAGTTTCTGTACCTGGTCAGGCACTCTTATCTCTCCCTCATACACTATATAGTGGGAGATTTATGAAAACCCGTCCAGAGAAAAAGCTGGTCAGTTGCCCATAGCGTTCAATCAGATAATTTCTTTCATTTTTTCAGAGGCCCTTTGAAGCAATCTGATTGTTTGCTATTGGCAACTGGGCAACTTTTTCTCTGCCCAGGTTTTAATCAACTGGTGCAAGAAAGTTGAACAGATTTGTAAATTACTTCTATTTAAAAATCATAACTCCTCTAGTACTTATTAGCTGCTGTATACTACAGAGGAAATTCTTTTCTTTTTGAATTTCCTTTCTGTCGGACCACAGTGCTCTCTGCTGACACCTCTGTCCATTTTAGGAACTGTCCAGAGTAGGAACAAATCCCCATAGCAAATCTCTCCTGCTCCAGCTAGTTTCTAAAATGGTGGTGTCAGCAGAGAGCACTGTGGTCAGACAGAAAGGAATTCAAAAAGAAAAGAGCTTCCTGTGGAGCATATAGCAGCTGATAAGTACTAGAAGGATTAAGATTTTTAAATTAAAATCATTTACAAATCTGTTAAACTTTCTGGCATCCCTTTTAAGGGCGTGTTCACACAGGCGGATTTAATTGTGAACTCACAGCGTGATTTCTGCTGCAAGTTTGAAAGGGGACGGGCTCTCCTAAATCCGCCACCTGTGTGAACAAGCCCTTGGGCTCAGGTTTTTAATTGCAGTTAATGAATAAAAAGCCTGACATCACAAATCCCATATGGAGGCCACTGCAGTTTTTGAGCCAAAGCCAAGAGTGGATTTAGAAGGCATATCATTGCCTTCCTGACATTTTTGGCTGTAATTTGGTGCAAAGATTTTGCGCAATTTCAGAATAGACACTTCCTGCAAAACTGACTTTGAAATGCAATGAATCATTATTGAAATTGCAGTGGAGAAAATTTACCATGTGAACCTTTTTGGCAAAGGCACAATAGATGTGCAAATGTTAAACCAAAAATAAATAAATAAACCATTCATGCCACGTCTGCCTTGGAAATCATATAGCAAGTTCTGAGGTGATTTTTAATGTGTACAAAATCTATCAGTCTGTTCGCCTTTTGGATAAATTTTCTGCAAGTAAGCAAAAAAAAAAAAAAAAAGATAGGAGGAATGAATGCACACAGCCACACAATGATAAATCTTCCCCCATAGATAGTATTTCTACTCCTTCTTCCCGCTGGTCCCACTCCTGGCATCCAAAGTACTGCTATGTGTGACACCCTTACAAACTGTTTGTGAAAGAATAGTTTGGTCTTAAAGGGGTACTCCGCCCCTAGACATCGTATCCCCTATCCAAAGGATAGGGGATAAAATGTCAGATCGCCGGGGTCCCGCTGCTGGGGACCCCGGGGATCGCTGCTGCAGCACCCCGCTATCATTACTGCGCAGAGCGAGATCGCTCTGCACGTAATGACGGGCAATACAGGGGCTGGAGCATAGTTACGTCACTGCTCTACCCCTCGTGACGTCACGGCCCGCCCCCATCAATACAAGTCTATGGGAGGGGACGTGGCGGTCGTCACGCCCCCTGCCATAGATTTGCATTAAGGGGACAGGCCGTGATGTCATGAGGGGCGGAGCCGTGACGTCACGCTGCTCTGGCCCCTGTATCGCCCGTCATTACGCACAGAGCGAACACGCTCTGTGCAGTAATGATGGCGGGGTGCCGCAGCGGCGATCCCAGGGCTCCCCAGCAGCGGGACCACGGCGATCTAACATCTTATCCCCTATCCTTTGGATAGGTGATAAGATGCCAGGGGCGGAGTACCCCTTTTAAAGTGAACCTGTCATCACGTCCATGCTGTCTATACCATGAGTCATTGGGGCAGTCCTCATGGCTTCTCCCGACCCCACAGGCATCAAACTGCAAAAGATCTACCAATCAAGGACAGCGGGCAGGCAAAGCCATTAGGGACCGCCCCGATGGCTCATGGTTCGGGCAGAACGACAGGCTACTTTAACAATCCTGGATTAACAAAGTGAATGTGTTAAGTAGAGTCAGCAGTATGACCGAAAACCTGATTTCAGACTATTGCCATAAAGGCTTTATTCACTCTGCTACCAGACACCAGCTTAAAATATTCTTACTTAGGGACTGAGCTAGTAAGCCTGGGATGAATTGCAATAGGACCTCATCTGTGAACATCATGGAAAAGTAAGTACTGTAGTTATGGAATGAGGCGAACAAACAGGTATGTTGTTAACATAATATTTTTTGGCCTTTAACCCCTTCACAACCTGTTCCGTTTATACACATCATGGGGCTGGTAAGGACATATGGTGCAGGCTCCTGACTTGAGACCGCACCATAGTCTGCAGCACTCCATCTAGATGCCTGGAGCAGGCTTTACCAATAGAGCACAGAAAGTGGTACTCTGGTGGAAAACTATATATAATAATTATTATTATTATTTTATTTTTTTTATCATCTGGTGCCAGAAAGTTAAACAGATTTGTAAATTACTTGCTATGGGGATTTTCTCCTGCTCTGGGAGTTCCTGACATGGACAGAGGTGTCAGCAGAGAGCACTGTGGTCAGACAGAAAAGAACTTCCTGTGGAGCATACAGCAGCTGATAAGTACTGGAAGGGTTAAGATTTTTAAATAGAAGTAATTTACAAATCTGTTTTTGGGGTCTTTTTTTTTTTTTTCCTTTTAACTCTTGTGAAAATGAAAAGTATGGGGCAACACCAGCATGTTAGTGTAAAAAAAAAATATATATATTTTTTTACAATAACATGCTGGAGTAGACCCCAACTTTACCTTTTCATAAGCGGTAAAAGGAGAAAAAGTTAGGCAATTTCTCCCGAGTACGGAAATACCCCATATGTGACCCTAAACCGTTGTCTTGAAATACGACCGGGCTCCAAAGTGAGAGAGGGCCATGCGCATTTGAGGCCTCAATTAGGGATTTTATAGGGACGGACCCAGTGGCAAGAATTAGACTTGCCTCCGATACCAAAATTACCCTACGGCAGTGTCTCCCAAACAGGATGCCTCCAGCTGTTGCAAAACTCCCAGCATGCCTGGACAGTCAGTGGCTGTCCGGTAATACCAGAAGTTGTTGTTTTGCAACAGCTGGAGGCTCCGTTTTGGAAACAGTGCTGTACCAGAGGTTTTTATTTTTATTTGGGGGGAGGAGAGGTAACTGTAGGGGTATGTGTATATGTAGTGTTTTACTTTTTATTTTGTGTAGTGTAGTGTTTTCAGGGTACAGTCATACGGGTGGGGGTTTACAGCAAGTTTTCCGCTGGGAGTTTGAGCTGCAGCGGAAAATTTGCTGCATCTCAAACTTGCAACGAGAAACTCACTGTAAACCCCTGCCCGTGTGAATGTGCCCTGTACATTCACATGGGAGGGGGGGGCGCGCAAACCTCCAGCTGTTTCAAAATTACAACTCCCAGCATGCTCTTTGGCTTTCCATGCATGCTGGGAGTTGTTATGCAACAGCTGGAGGCACACTGGTTGCAAAACACAGAGTTTGTTTCGCAACCAGCATGCCTCCAGCTGTTGCAAAACTACAACTCCCAGCATGTACGGTCTATCAGTGCATGCTTTTGTCCTCCTTTTTTTTTTTTTTTTTCTCCCGTATAAGGGGGAAATTGTGAGGGCTGATTTTTTTGCACCGTGATCTGTAGTTTTTATTCTTGTTGGGACTTTTTGATCGCTTTTTATGCATTTTATTAGGGTATACAAAGTAACCAAAAAAACGCAATTCTAGACTTTGGTATTTGCGCCATCACTTTTGCTTACATGCGTCCTATTTATTAAACAGTCGCACGACCTTGATAAATAAATCACACGTAAGCAAAACCCGGGAAACCCGCTTACTAAAGTATTTTTAAAGCAGAAAATGTTGCTAGAGAGTGACGGGAAGGGGGGGGGGGGGGGGTCGTACCACATCGGGTGACACCCTGACTGGCCTGCCTGGCACTAGATAGCTGCACTCCAACTATCTCGCAACAACCCATCCACCCTCCTTAGAAATGAAAAAATATTAAAAACATAATATGCCGCACCATGAATATCCGTACTCTGGAGACTTTTTTGTTTAATTTTGAGCCCGCATTTTGTGACGTTGGTGGGCGGAGTCTTGCGTCGCTGTGCTGAGGCCGGAGTTTGTTTCAGGAAGGAAGACAGTGCAGCACCAACAGGCACATAAACAATAGTGAAGCCACAAAAAAATAAAAAACTGCTTGATACGTTACCCACCCCAAAATGTGCATGAAGCTGTATTACTATGGATGTTTCATTTTTTTTAAGGAAAAATTTTAGTGCCACATATGGGTTATTTACTTAGTCTGTAAAAATTCTTACACAATTATTTTGTGCCTTATTTTATTTTAACACAATTTTTAAAATAGTTGGTATGCCAGTATGTACGTGTCCTAATATTAACAAGGTGTGCAGTGTGTATTTTGAACCTTAAAATTAAGTTATTAGTTATATAATAAATTTTTTTCTATAATTAACTAACATTAATGTAGTAGCTTTGTTTCATGATGCAGAACAAGAACAGATGTTAAAGTGGGTGTTAGTCCTTTTCTGCAGATATATGCACTTTCTGTAAGCCAGGTTGGACCTGGAATACATATGTGACTTTTAAACAGAGATGCAGCTTTTTTTTTTCATAAATAGCGACTATCGCATTTGATAAATACATGCCCACTGTAAAGTAAAAAAAAACATTAAAATACTATGTGAGCAGATTTCAGAAATGTGCTTTGGAATAAACAAAAAAACTAAGTTGCAGCATGTATAGGAAAGTCGCGCAAGTACATGCAACTTTTTTATGCAAAAAAACTTGATAAATCTATATTTTTTATAGTTTCAGACATGCAATTGAAGTATTCCATGTAATTGTCCCTTATGGGTATAAAAAATTGTCATACTAAGTACTATTGGTTGCACAAAAAACAAGCTCTCATATGGGTCGGTAAGTAGAAAATTTAAATCTTTAAGCAGTCTTTTTTTTAAGCGGTATAATAATAGAAAAGTATGTAATTATCATTTTAATCATATTGACCCACAGAATAAAGAAAACCTGTCTATTTTACCATAAAGTGTACAGCATGAAAATGAAACCTTCCAAAATTTGCAAAATGGCAGTTTTCTTATCAATTTTATGGTAAAATGAGTGATGTCATAACAAAGGACAACTGGTCACGCAAAACACAAGCCCTCATACTAATCTGTGGATGAAAATATAAAAGAGTTATGATTGTTAGAAGACAAGGAGTCCTTAAGGGGTTAAAGTACAATTGGTTCTGCAAAAAGAAAAAAGCCCTCATATGGGTGTGTAGGTGATTTAAAAAAAATAAAAAAGTTCTGGCTAATAAAGAGTGAGAAAAAAAAAAATGTAAGTAACATAGTTCATAAGGTTGACAAAAAAGACCAGAGTCCATCTACCGGTAGTTCAACCTTTATCCCTAATGAGTCCCTACTGAGTTGATCCAGAGGAAGGCAAAAGACCCTCATACTAGAGGTAAAAATTCTATCCCGACTCCAAATATGGCATCAGAATAAATCCCTGGATCAACATTCTGTCCCTAAATATCTAGTATACATAACCAGCAATTTTATTATTCTCCAAAACCCTTTTGAACTCTTACAGAGTTCACCATGACCACCTCCTCCTGGGAGAGAATTCCACAGTCTCACTGCTCTTACAGTAAAGAACCCCCATCTTTGGTGGTGTAGAAACCTTCTTTCCTCTACACGTAGAGGATGCCCCCTTGTTTTAGATACAGTCCTGGGTATAAATAGATCATAGGAGAGATCTCTGTACTGTCCCCTGATATATTTATACATAGTTATTAGGTTGCCCCTAAGCCTTCTTTTTTCTAAACTAAATAACCCCAATTCTGATAAGCTTTCTGGGTACTGTAGTCCCCCCATTCCCCGTATTACTCTGGTTGCCCGTCTTTGAACCCTCTCCAGCTCCACTATATCTTTCTTGTACACTTGTGCCCAGTACTGTACACAGTATTCCATGTGTGGTCTGACTAGTGATTTGTACAGCGGTAGAATTATTTCCTTGTCATGGGCATCTATGCCCCTATTGATGCACCCCATGATTTTATTTGCCTTGGCAGCAGCGGCCCGACACTGGTCACTACAGCTAAGTTTACTATTAACTAAGACCCCTAAGTCCTTTTCCACGTCAGTCGTCACAAGTGTGCTCCCATTTAATGTATAACCCCGTCCCGGATTTTTCCTCCCCATGTGCATTACCTTACATTTATCAGTGTTAAACCTCATCTGCCACTTCTCAGCCCAAACTATCCAGATCCATTTGTAACAGTGCACTGTCCTCTATTGTGTTTACCACTTTACAGAGTTTAGTATCATCTGCAAAGATTGCTACTTTACTATTCAACCCCCTCTACAAGGTCATTAATAAATATATTAAATATACTAGGACCCAATACTGACCCCTGTGGTACCCCACTAGTAACAGTCACCCAATCAGAATAAGTACCATTAATAACCACCCTCTGTTTCCTATGATTGAGCCAGTTACTTACCCACTTGCACACATTCTCCCCCAGCCCCATCCTTCTCATTTTATGCACCAATCTTTTTACGTGGCACCGTATCAAATGCTTTGGAAAAATCCAGATATTTACTCTCTTTGGCAATGAGTCTGTCTCTATTTTTGCGGCTTTTATCTGTATTTTACATATTTTAACTTTTTCTCTATAGCTTTTTAATGCTGCTTCACTGCCATCCTGTTTTAGTAGTTTAAATGCTTTATTTTTGTCATTTATTGCCCCCTTAACATTTTTATTCATCCATGTTGGTTTTCTTTCATTTCTGACCCTTTTTATTCCCATAAGGTATATACATATTACAGTGAGAATTTAAGATATTCCTAAAAGTCTCCCATTTAGTGTCAGTATTTCCCATTTTATATTGTTAAGGGCTTCTCTGAGGTGATCGAACTTTGCTTTCCTAAAGTTCAATGTTTTTGTGGCCCCTCGAGAGATTCCCTTATTGAAGAACAAGTTAAAATGTATTATATTATGATCACTATTTCCTAGGTCACGGGTGTCAAACACAAGGCCTACGGGCCGAATCCGGCCCGCAAGACCTCGTCATGTGGCCAGCGTAGCCGCCGCCGGCCTTCACCAACGCCTGCCCTCTAGCGATTCTCCTTCGGTCCTCCGCCTCTATGGTTGTACAACCAAAGAGACGCGGGAGGACCAGGAGAACGGCAGGATCATCGCGGGAGGACGTTCTCCGTCCGGGGCCTGGTAAGTGACCGGCGTTGCGTTATCTTCTTCTCTTCAGCGTTCCGGTCACTGCTCGACCAGTCCTGGCACCTACTGCTATGGTCCATAGCAGTAGATTGTGACCCCGGACCGGAGGAGCGGTGACCGGATCACAGTGGGGGCAGCACACAGACGTACAGCCTCCAGCCATACACTAATGTGGGGGGAGCTATACTGCCAACCTAATGTGGGGGAACTATGCTGCCTATCTAATGTGGGGGGAACTACAAGGTACTGTACATTGCGGTAGGAGGGGTAGTCTTATATGGCGAGTATATCCCAAACTCTACATTTTAACTGTAAAAGTTGGGGGTCGTCTTATACACCCAGTCGTCTTATATGCCGGCATATACGGTATGTGGGGGGGGGGGAGGGGTCTTACAGATACAACCGGCCCTTTGAGGGTGACCAAACTGCTGATGCGGCCCCCAATGAATTTGAGTTTGACACCCCTGTCCTAGGTGTCCTTCTACTTGCACATCAGTTACTCTATAAGATCTGTTGGTTAATATGAAGTCTAGTAGGGCGCCCCCTCTGGTCGGGCCCTGTACCATTTGGGACAGATAATTGTCATAGTCAGAAACCTGTTTCCTTTATGAGATTCATAGGTCTCAGTCTCCCAGTTTATATCAGGATAGTTAAAGTCCCCCATTATTATCACCTCATTTTGATTTGCTGCCTTGTTTATTTGCTTCAGTAGTGCAACACTTAACACACCAAGACATACATTTACGTCTTGTACATGAAGCAACAGCAGGAGCTCACTGTACCCCTTGTTACGTTCCTTGAGGGGAGTAGTTTCCAAAATATTATGCCATGTTGTTTTTGTTTTTTTGCTGTTCTGGCATCATAGGGGCTTCCTAAATGTGACATGCCCCCCAAAAACCATTTCAGAAAAACTCACTCTCCAAAATCCCATTGTCGCTCCTTCCCTTCTGAGCCCTCTACTGCGCCCGCCGAACACTTTACATCCACATATGAGGTATTTCCTTACTCGAGAGAAATTGGGTTACAAATTTTAGGGTGATTTCTCTCCTTTTACCCCCTTGTAAAAATGCAAAAACTGGGTCTACAAGTACATGCGAGTGCAAAAAATGAAGATTTAGAATGTTCTCCTTCACTTTGCTGCTATTCCTGTGAAACACCTAAAGGGTTTAACACACTTACTGAATGTCATTTTGAATACTTTAAGAGGTTCACTTTTTATAATGGGGTATTTCTAATATGAAGACCCTTCAATTCCACTTCAAAACTGAACTGGTCCCTGAAAAATTCCGATTTTGAAAATGTTGTGAAAAATTGGAAAATTGCTGCAGAACTTTGAATCTCTCTGGTGTCTTCCAAAAGTAAAAACATGGCAACTTTATGATGCAAACATAAAGTAGAAATATTGTATTTGTGAATCAATATATAATTTATTTGGAATGTCTATTTTCCTTATAAGCAGAGAGCTTCAAAGTTAGAAAAAATATGCTAAATTTTTCACCAAGAAATGATGCAAGTATCGACAAATATTTACCACAGACATAAAGTAGAATATGTCACGAAAAAACAATCTAGGAATCAGAAAAGTAAAAGCATCACAGAGTTATTAATGCCCAACCCCTTAATAACCAAGCCCATTTTCACCTTAAGGACCAGGCCAATTTTATTTTTGCGTTTTCGTTTATTCATCCTTCCGTTCTAAAATCCATAACTCTTTTATATTTCCATCTACAGACCCATATAAGGGCTTGTTTTTTGCGAGACCAATTGTACTTTGTAATGAAACCTTTCATTTTACCATAAATTGTACGGTGAACCCCAAAAAATATTTTTTAGGGAGGAAATTTAAATGAAAACCACAATTTTGCACATTTTGGAGGGTTTTGTTTTCACACTGTAAAAATGACATG
This sequence comes from Hyla sarda, assembly GCF_029499605.1. NCBI lineage: Eukaryota > Metazoa > Chordata > Amphibia > Anura > Hylidae > Hyla > Hyla sarda. Next base: position 287,047,890 of record NC_079190.1, on the reverse strand, counting down.
TGTTCTTTATTCTGTGGGTCGGTATGATTAAAATGATACCCATGGCTAGATACTTTTATATTTTTGTACCGCTTAAAAAAAATCAAAAACTTTTTGTACAAAATCAGTAATCTAAAATCGCCCAATTTTGACCACCTATAACTTTTTCATTTTTCCATATATAGGGCGGTATGAGGGCTCAATTTTTGCGCCGTCATCTGTACTTTTTATCGATACCACATTTGCATGTATAAAACTTTTTATCATTTTTTTTTTTAAATAAAATTCATGCCGTTCATCATACGGGATAATTAACATTATATTTTGATAGTTCGGACATTTACGCACGCGGCGATACCAAATATGTTTATTTATTTTTTTAAATTACGCTTTTTGGGGTAAAATGGGAAAAACTGACAATTTTTATTGGGGGAGGGGATTTTTTTTACTTTTTATTTTTACATTTTAACTTTTTTTTACACTTTTTTTGTCCCCATAGGAGACTATCTATAGCAATCATTTGATTGCTAATACTGTTCAGTGCTATGCATAGGACATAGCCGATAATACTGATCAGTGCTATGGCCTGCTCTGGTCTGCTTGATCTCAGACAAGAGCAGGAGACGTCGGGAGACGGACGGAGGCAGGTGAGGGGACCTCCGTCCGCCATTACAGATGATTGGATGGCGGAGATGATGATTGCCGCAGATGCCATGATCTGTACTGATCATGGCATCTGAGGGGTTAATGGCGGACATCCGCGCGATTGCGGATGTTGGCCATTGCTGATAGCAACCGCAACCTGCCGTGTATGACGCGAGCACCGCTCCGATGCTCGCGGTCATACACAGGACGTAAATGTACGTCCTGGTGTGTGAAGTACCGCCAAACCAGGATGTACATTTTCGTCCGTAGTAGTCAAGGGGTTAAAGTAACAGTGGTCAGATGTGCAAAAAATGCTCTGGTCCTTAACCTGTTGGAGACCACAGGCGTATGGATACGCCCTTGTGTCCTGGTACTTAAAGACCAAGGGCGTACTTGTACGCCCGTGGGAATTTCGATCCCCGACGCTAGCCGGACAGGGATCGGAACGGAATGCCTGCTGAAATCATTCAGCAGGCATCCCGTGCAAATGCCTGGGGGGTTCTGAGACAGCCCCCCCCCCCCCCAATGTCTGCGATCGCCACAAAGATTTGTGGCGTTTCCGGGCTGACCGGGTCTCTGATGACCCAATAGCCTGGAAAATAGGGATGATCGGAGCTGCCGATGATCCTAAAGGATAGGAGCGAGGTGGCAGGGGTGCCACCTCCCCCTATCCCCTGCAATTGGCCGTTCCGGCCAACTGGCGAATCGCAGGGCAGGGGCGGGGGGAATGTTCATTTCCCCTGCTCTGCTTGCCCCTGGATGTCGGGGCAAAGCGGGGGGCCTGTGGATGCGGCAGAGTCCCCCTGGCGCCGGTTACCTGGCTTCACGCTGGGACCGGTGGCTAAAAGGAGGCACAGGCAAGTGGAGGCAGCGGCGGTGGTTTCCTAGATACTGCATTGAAGATTTCCGTAAAGTGATCATCACTGCTGTATCTAGGAGTTTCAAAACTACAACTCCCAGCATGCTGGGAGTTGTAGTTTTGCAACATCTTGAGGGCCACAGTTTGGAGACCACTGTCCTTCCAGATGATGCAAAACTACAACTCTAAGCATGCCCAGACTGTCCAGGCATGCTGGGAGTTTTAGTTCTGTAACATCTGGCCCTTCAGATGTTGCAGAACTACAACTCCCAGCATGCTTGGACAGTCTCAGCATGCTGGGAGTTAGTTTTGCAACATCTGGAAGGACAGTGGTGTCCAAACTGTAGCGCTCCAGATGTCAATTCAAAGCATGCCGAGATTGTCCAGACATGCTGGGAGTTGTAGTTCGGCAACATCTGGCCCTTCAGATGTTGCCGAACTAGAACTCCCAGCATGCCTGGGCAGTCTGGCCATGCTTGAAGTTGAAGTCTTGCAACATCTGGAGGGCTACAGTTTGGAGACCACTACACAGTGGTCTCCAAACTGTTCTCCTCCAGTTGTTGCATAACTACAACTCCCAACATGCCCTTTGGCTGTCTGAGCATGCTGGGAGTTGTAGTATTGCAACAACTTTAGGCGCACTGGTAGGGAAACAGTCTGTTTCCTGTGTTTCCCAACTTGTGTGCCTCCTGCTGTTGCATAACTATAACTCCTGGGAGTTGTTGTTTTGCAACAGCTGGAGGCACATGGGTTGGGAAACACTGAGTTAGGAAACAGACAGTGGTGCAGAAATACTGCGGTAGTCTGTTACCTAACTCAGTACCAGTGTGCTCAGCACCCAACCAGTGTGCCTCCAGCTGTTGCATAACTGCAAGTCCCAGCATGTATGGACTGTCAGTGCATGCTGGGAGTTGTAGTTTTGACCGCCCCCCCCCCACTACATAAATGTACAGGGTACATTCACACGGGCGAGGGTTTACAGCAAGTTTCCAGCTTCAAGTTTGAGATGCGGCAAATTTTCTGCTGCAGTGGGAAACACACTGTAAACCCCCCGCCCGTGTGAATGTACCCTAAAAACACTACACTACACTAACACATAATAAAGAGTAAAACACTACATATACACTACACCCTCCCCCCCCCAATAAAAATTAAAAACGTCTTGTATGTCAGTTTTTCCAAAACGGAGCCTCCAGCTGTTGCAAATTAACAACTCCCAGTATTGCCAGACAGCCATTGACTGTTCAGGCATGTTGGGAGTTTTGCAACAGCTGGAGGCACCCTGTTTGGGGAAAACTGAACTACAGTATTTTTGGTGGAGGAGGCAAGTGTAACGCTTGCATCCGGGTACACCCCTATGAAAATCCCTAATTTAGGCCTCAAATGAGCATGGCGCTCTCTCACTTCAGAGCCCTGACGTATTTCTCAACAGTTTAGGGCCACATATGGGGTATTTCCGTACTCGGGAGAAATTGCGCTACAAATTTTGGAAGGCTTTTTCTCCTATTACCCCTTATGAAAAGGTAAAGTTGAGGTCTACACCAGCATGTTAGTGTAAAAAAAATTATTTTTTTTTACTCTAACATGCTGGTGTTGCCCCATTCTTTTCATTTTCATAAGAGGTAAAAGTAGAAGAAGTACGGAAATACCCCATATGTGGACGTAAAATGCTCTGCGGGCGCATAACATGGCTCAGGAGTGAGAGCGCACTATGTACATTTGAGGCCTAAACTGGTGATTAGCACAGGGGTGGCTGCTGGTTACAGTGGTTTTGACATAAACGCAAAATAAATAAAAACCCACATGTGACCCCATTTTGGAAACTACACCCCTCATGGAACGTAAAAAGGGGTATACTGAGCCTTAACACCCCACAGGTGACTGACAGATTTTCGAAAACTGTGGTCTGTGAAAATGAAGAATGTAATTTTTCATTTGCACAGCCCACTATTACAAAGATCTGTCAAACGCCAGTGGGGTGTAAATGCCCACTGCACCCTTAGTTACGTTCCTTGAGGGGTGTAATTACCCAAATAGTAAACATGGGGGGTGTTTTTCTCTGTTCTGGCACCATGGGGGCTTCCTAATGAGACATGCCCCCCAGAAACCATTTCACCAAAATTTGCTTGCCAAAAGCCGAATGTCGCTCCTTCCCTTCTGAGCCCTCTAGTGCACCCGCAGATCACATGACATTGACATATGAGGTATTTCCTTACTCAAGAGAAATGGAGTTTCACATTTTGGGGGACATTTTCACCTATTACTCCTTGTGAAAATGAAAAATTTGGGGTAACATCAGCATTTTAGTAAAAAAAATTTAATTCATTTTCACGTCCAACTTCAACGCAAAGTCGTCAAACGCCCGTGGGGTGTACATGCTCACTGCACCCCTGGTTATGTTTCTTGAGGGGTGTAGTTTCCCAAATAGTATGCCATGTGGGGTGTTTTTCGCTGTTCTGGCACCATGGGGGCTTCCTAAATGTGAAATGCCCTTCAAAAACCATTTCAGCAAAATTCACTTTCCAAAAGCCCAATGTCGCTCCTTCCCTTCTGAGCCCTCTAGTGCACCCACAGAACACTTCACATTCACATATGAGGTATTTCCTTACTCGAGAGAAAGGGTGTTTCAACTTTTGGGGGACATTTTCACCTATTACCCCTTGTGAAAATGAAAAATTTGGGGTAACATCCACATTTTTGCATCCAACTTTATTGAAAATTCATCAAACACCTGTGGGGTGTTAAGGCTCACTGTACCACTTGTTAAGTTCCTTGAGGGGGTGTAGTTTCCTAAATAGTATACCATGTGGGTGTTTTTTGCTGTTCTGGCACCGTAGGGGCTTCCTAAATGTGACATGCCCCCCAAAAACCATTTCTGCAAAATTCTATTGTTGCTCCTTCTCTTCTGAGCCCTCTAGTGCACCCACAGAGCACTTTACATCCACATATGAGATATTTCCTTACTCAAGAGAAATTGGGTTACAAATTTTGGGGGCTTTTTCTCCTTAAAAAATAAAAAAAAATATGGGTCTACAAGAACATGTTAGTATAAAAAAAATAAGATTTTGAATTTTCTCCTTCACTTTGCTGCTATTCCTGTGAAACACCTAAAGGGTTTACAAACTTTCTGAATGTAATTTTGAATATGTTGAGGGGTGCAGTTTTCATAATGGGGTCATTTATGGGGGATTTCTAACATAAAGACCCTCAAATTCACTTCAAAACTGAACTGCTCCCAGAAAAATTCAGATTTTGAAATTTACTTGAAAAATTGCAGCTGAACTTTGAAGCCCTCTGATGTCTTCCAAAAGTAAAAACATGTCAACTTTATGATGGAAACATAAAGTAGACATATTGTATATGTGAATCAAAATATAATTTATTTGGAATATTCATTTTCCTTACAAGCAGAGAGCTTCAAAATTATAAAAATGCAATTTCAAATTTTTCATGAAATTTTGGAATTTTTCACCAAGAAATGATGCAAGTATCGACGAAAATTTACCACTAACATAAAGTAGAATATGCCACGAGAAAACAATCTTGAAATCAAATTAATAAGTACAAGCATCCCAGAGTTATTAATGCTTAAAGTGACAGTGGTCAGAATTGCAAAAATCCTCTGGTCCTTAGGGTGAAAATGGGCTCGGTCCCCAAGGGGTTAAGGTGAAAATGGGCTGGGTCCTTAACCCCTTCCCGACCTATGACATACCTGTACGTCATGGGTGGCAAGGTGTTCCCGACCCATGACATACAGGTACGTCATGAAAATTTTTGCCGCTACTCGCGGCATCCCGCAGCACCCGGTAAGATGGTGGCTATCACTGATAGCCAGCCATCTTACCATCCGACCACGGGGGGTTTCATCCCCCACCCCCCCCCAGCGATCGCTGCTATCAGCTAGTCAAATCTGACTAGCTGATAGCAGCGCAGTGTGTGAGTCCCGATCACGGGGATCGGGACACACACCGCTCTGCTAAGTGTCCCTTACCTGTCCCCCGGCGTCACTTACCCGGCCATGCGGTGTCCTGAGCGGTCCCGGCGCGAGCAGCGTCCTCCAGGCGGTCCCGGCGGTGGTGCGTCCCCGCTGTGAGTTAGCAGAAGCAGGGCGGCATCTTCATTGGCAGCAGTGAGATCGCCGTAAAGCGATTTCACTGCTGCCTCTGGGAGTTTCAAAACTGCAACTCCCAGCATGCCCAGACAGCCTTTGGCTTTCTGGGCATGCTGGGAGTTGTAGTTTTGCAACATCTGGAGGTCCACAGTTTGGAGACCACTGTATAATGGTCTCCAATCTGTGCTCTTCCAGATGTTGCAAAACTACAACTCCCAGCATGCTCAGTCTGTCCAGGCATGCTGGGAGTTGTAGTTCTCTAACATCTGGAAGAGCACAGATTGGAGACCATTATACAGTGGTCTCCAAACTGTGGACCTCCAGATGTTGCAAAACTACAATTCCCAGCATGCCCAGACTGCCCAAGCATGCTGGAAGTTGTAGTTCGGCAACATCTGATCCTTCAGATATTGCCGAACTACAACTTCCAGCATGCCTGGGCAGTCTGGGAGTTGTAGTTTTGCAACAACTGGAGGCACACTAGTGGGGAAACATTGTCCGTTTCCTACCTCAGTGCCTCCAGCTGTTGCAATTGTTGCAAAACTATAACTCCCAGCATGCACTGACAGACCATGCATGCTGGGAGTTGTAGTTTTGCAACAGCTGGAGGCACACTGGTTTGGAAACACTAAGTTTGGTTGCAAAACACTTGAAAGTTTATTACTTAACTTAGTGTTTCCAAACCAGTGTGCCTCCCGCTGTTGCAAAACTACAACTCCCAGCATGCACGGACAGCCAAAGGGCATGCTCGGAGTTTGCAACAGCTGGATGTTTGCCCCCTCCCCCCAATGTGAATGTACAGGGTACACTCACATGGGCGGAGGTTTACAGTGAGTGCTGCAAGTTTGAGATGGCGCAAATTTTGCGCTGCAGCTCAAACTCCCAGCGGCAAACTTGCTGTGAACCTCTGCCCATGTGACTGTACCCTAAAAACACTACACTACACTAACCTAAAATAAAAAGTAAAAAACACTACATATACACATACCCCTACACAGCCCCCCTCCCCTCCCCTCCCCCCAAAAAAATGAAAAACGTCTGGTACACTACTGTTTCCAAAACGGAGCCTCCAGCTGTTGCAAAATAATAACTCCCAGTATTGCCGGACAGCCATTGACTGTCCAGGCATGCTGGGAGTTTTGCAACAGCTGGAGGCACCCTGTTAGGGGTATTCTATGCCAATGATTCCCAATGTCCACCCCTATGCAAATCCCTAATTCAGGCCTCAAATGCGCATGGCGCTCTCTCACTTTGGAGCCCTGTCGTTTTCAGGGCAACAGTTTTGGGACACATATGGGGTATCGCCGTACTCGGGAGAAATTACCTTACAAATTTTGGGGGGCTTTTTCTTCTTTAACCCCTTATGAAAAGGTGAAGTTGGGGTCTACACCAGCATGTTAGTGTAAAAAAATAAATTTTTTACACTGACATGCTGGTGTTGCCCTATACTTTTCATTTTCACAAGAGGTAAAAGGGAAAAAAGACCCTCTAAATTTGTAACGCAATTTCTCCTGAGTACGGAGATACCCCATATGTGGGCGCAAAGTGCTCTGGGGGCGCACAACAAGGCCCAGAAGGGAGAGTGCGCCATGTACATTTGAGGCGATTTGCACAGGGGTGGCTGATTGTTACAGCAGTTCTGACAAACGCAAAACAATAAATATCCATATGTGACCCCATTTTGGAAACTACACCCCTCACGGAATGTAATAAGGGGTGCAGTGAGCATTTACACCCCACTGGTGTATGACAGATTTTTGGAACAGTGGTCTGTGAAAATGAAAAATAAAATTTTTCATTTGCACAGTCCACTGTTTCAAATATCTGTCAAACGCCAGTGGGGTGTAAATGCTCACTGCACCCCTTATTACATTCCGTGAGGGGTGTAGTTTCCAAAATGGGGTCACATGTGGGGGTCCACTGTTCTGGCACCATAGGGGCTTCCTAAATGGGACATGCCCCCCAAAAACCCTTTCAGAAAAACTCACTCTCCAAAATCCCATTGTCGCTCCTTCCCTTCTGAGCCCTCTACTGCGCCCGCCGAACACTTTACATACACATATGAGGTATTTCCTTACTCGAGAGGAATTGGGTTACAAATTTTAGGGTGATTTCTCTCCTTTTACCCCTTGTAAAAATTCAAAAATTGGGTCTACAAGAACATGCAAGTGTAAAAAATGAAGATTTAGAATTTTCTCCTTCACTTTGCTGCTATTCCTGTGAAACACCTAAAGGGTTAAAACACTTACTGAATGTCATTTTGAATACTTTGGGGGGTGCAGTTTTTATAATGGGGTCATTTATGGAGTATTTCTAATATGAAGACCCTTAAAATCCACTTCCAACCTGAACTGGGCCCTGAAAAATTACGATTTAGAAAATCTTGAGAAAAATTGGAAAATTGCTGCGGCACTTTGAAGCCCTCTGGTGTCTTCCAAAAGTAAAAACTTATCATTTTTTTTATGCAAACACAAAGTAGACATATTGTATATGTGAATCAATATGTAATTTATTTGGAATATCCATTTTCCTTTCAAGCAGAGACTTTCAAAGTTAGAAAAATGCTAAATTTTCTAAATTTTCATGAAATTTTTTGATTTTTTACCAAGAAAGGATGCAAATATCAGTGAAATTTTACCAATAACATAAAGTAGAATATGTCACGAAAAAACAATCTCGGAATCAGAATGATAAGTAAAAGCATTCCAGAGTTATTAATGCTTAAAGTGACAGTGGTCAGATTTTCAAAAAATGCCCAGGTCCTGAAGGTGAAAATGGGCTGGGTCATGAAGGGGTTAAATGGGCAATCTTATTAAAACTAATTTTTGCTATTGCACTCCTTATGTTAAACAAGAAATATTTCCAATATAGTTTGTTTAAAAAAAAAATGAAGTTTTCTGTTTCCTTTGTGCTTTAAAAAAAAAAAAAAAAGCTCAAGAGCACATTTTCCCCCATCTTATACACAGACTTTGGGCCAAAGTCCAAACACAGGAAGTGCAGCCTGGAGTGCTGAGGGGGGGGGGGGGGGGGTGTCCAGCCTCATCCAATCATAGCTCCTCTCACACTTAAATGCCATATGCTGTTGGTTGGACACACCCCCTCAGCACTCCAGGCTGCACTTCCTGTGTCTGGTCTTCGGTCCAAAGTCTGTGTATGAGATGGGGGAAAATGTGCTCTTGAGCTTTTTTTAAGCACAAATAAAACATAGAAAACTTCATTTTTTTTTAACAACGTATAGTAGAAATATTTTTTTTTATTTACCATAAGGAGTGCAATAGCAAAATATGTTTTAATGAGTTACCATTTAAGGGGTTAAAATAGAATGTTAATGTTCCCATACAGTGAACAGCATATATGCAATAAAAAGTCACATATGGAAAAATATAGGGGTGAGAATTGGTCTGAAGATGACAATACAAATTATGGCTCTGGCAATGTTCTGAAGGGGTTAATAAAGTTATAAATCTTCTTAAATCTATTACTGCAATGTGTAATGTCCTGACTATATCTACACATACATATGAGTCAACTGAGCTATAGAACTTTTAGAGCAAGATGAATGTTAGTTGCAGATTTTCCCAAAGAACCTCAATAGGCATGTAAAATGCTGCAGCTAATCTGCCATACATAGGCACCGTGTGAACATGCCCTTAGGTAGCTGTTTCTGATGATCTGCGATGCTGTGGAGTTTTTCAATGAACTTCAATAGTAAAGTAAAAATGTGCAGTAAATCCTCGGCGTATTCATGTGGGTGTACGGGACAGGAATGAGGAAACGCTAGAAACAAGCGCCCCAATGGCGTCATAACAAAGAGCCGAAAGACAACTGTGCGCACGCCGCAACTCCATGACATCATCACCGCCAGCTACAGTCGCACATGTGACGTCCCTCGGCGCCAAGGGCACGCTCCCACGATCCTTTCATGTGTGACCTACGTGCCCTTACTCAACATGTCCTCCTAGGCATCGAAATACGTCAGTGTCGGCGCATCTGTGTACGCGCCATAGTCCCCGCCCCCTTCCTGCTTTCAGGGCGCGCTCCTGCTGCATCTCCTGGATCGATTCTTCGCCGACATGTCCGCCAGTAGTCTGCTGGAGACGGTACCGACATGACCCCGCCCTCCCCGCAGCCCTAGATGCTTCCTCCTTCCCTCTCATTCCGCTGTCCTTCTTTATTATCTCTTCCTTCTTATCCCTCATGTGTCTGCATCCTGTGGCTACAGGTCTGCCATGTCCTGTCCAGCTTCACGCTTTCTAGTCCATGCTTGCCATCCCAATGTTGTTCCCTCATTCTCCCATGATCTGTTTTCTAGTATCTACCTAAAGATGACCCTGTATTTTGTTACCACACTCCCACCTCATTTTGCTGCCACACCTCTACACAACCCACTTCTTTTCCGCCACACTCCCTCCTCCTTTGCTGCCACACTGTAATATAACCTTCTACTGCCCCCACTCCGCCACACTCCCTCCTCCTTTGCTGCCACACTGTAATATAACCTCCTTCTACTGCCCCCACTCCGCCACACTCCCTCCTCCTTTGCTGCTACACTGTAATATAACCTCCTTCTACTGCCCCCACTCCGCCACACTCCCTCCTCCTTTGCTGCCACACTGTAATATAACCTCCTTCTACTGCCCCCAGTCCGCCACACTCCCTCCTCCTTTGCTGCCACACCGTAATATAACCTCCTTCTACTGCCCCCACTCCGCCACACTCCCTCCTCCTTTGCTGCCACACCGTAATATAACCTCCTTCTACTGCCCCCACTCCGCCACACTCCCTCCTCCTTTGCTGCCACACCGTAATATAACCTCCTTCTACTGCCCCCACTCCGCCACACTCCCTCCTCCTTTGCTGCCACACCGTAATATAACCTCCTTCTACTGCCCCCACTCCGCCACACTCCCTCCTCCTTTGCTGCCACACCGTAATATAACCTCCTTCTACTGCCCCCACTCCGCCACACTCCCTCCTCCTTTGCTGCCACACCGTAATATAACCTCCTTCTACTGCCCCCACTCCGCCACACTCCCTCCTCCTTTGCTGCCACACCGTAATATAACCTCCTTCTACTGCCCCCACTCCGCCACACTCCCTCCTCCTTTGCTGCTACACTGTAATATAACCTCCTTCTACTGCCCCCACTCCGCCACACTCCCTTCTCCTTTGCTGCTACACTGTAATATAACCTCCTTCTACTGCCCCCACTCCGCCACACTCCCTCCTCCTTTGCTGCCACACCGTAATATAACCTCCTTCTACTGCCCCCACTCCGCCACACTCCCTTCTCCTTTGCTGCCACACCGTAATATAAGCGCCTTCTACTGCCACCACTCCGCCACACACCCTCCTCCTTTGCTGCCACACCGTGATATAAGCGCCTTCTACTGCCTCACTCGCTCCTCCTTCTGCCACCACTCCGCCACACTCGCTGCTTCATCTGCCCCCACCTCGCTTCACTCTTTTTTTTTTTTTTTTCTGTCACTACACTTCCCCCTTCTGCCACCACACCGCCACACTCCCTTCATCTTCTGTTACCACATCAGCATATTCCCTCTTCATTCTGCCACCATACTGCGCACAGAATGAAGAGGGAGCCATACTGTGCATAGTTCTGATGGCCCCAACAGAGAGCACTTAAATTAAGTAATTTGACCTGTGGTCAGGCCAAGACTTGTGACCATAATTTGTTCTTTTGTGGGGGACCCTAACATTGTTTTCCTTGTAACCTTATCTTTCCCATCCCTTCACTTCTCTGCCCACCCGATCTTTCGCTCTCCTCTATTTGCAGCAGAACTCCCCCTTTTCCCTGCCTCCCTTAGTCCCATACTTTTTTCACATTTCCTTTTATGCTAAAATGTTTTAGCTAAAATATTTGTTTTCTTTTTGTAGAGACCCAAGGGCCAAGCGAGCAAAGGTGAGAAGACTTGTATTGTGTATTTATTTATTTATTTTTGTTAGTGTTTTTTTTTCCAGTGAAAGGCAACTGATCCACTATCCATAAGATTAGGGATAAGTGTCTGATCGCATGGAGTCTAATTGCTGGGAACCAAGCTCTATGATGGGAATGTGTGCTTCATCCATTTCTATGGAATCACTATCGCTTCTCGGCCTTTTGGCTAAGATCAAGTGTAGTACCTTTCCTGTTAGTTAGCGGTGTGGAAGACCACCAAAGCAGGATGGGGAACCACACAGTAGGACAGGTGTACCAGGGATGGCTGTATACAGCGGCAGTGATGTCTTATGAGACCTGTTCCTGCTGGATCTGGCCCTAAGGTCCAAGTAGAGTGAAGGCCGAGGTGCACAAGTGCCCTGGGAGTGGTGACTTCAGCATGCCGGAACTCACTTGGGATTGGCAACCCCACTTGAAGGAAGGCACGTAGCACGCACTTTTTCACTCACCCTTAGTATCCCGGCCTTCTGGTTAGGATTGGGAAATTTGCAGTATTACATTGTGCACATCCACTTAATTATTTTTTATCACTGTGTCCACGTTTTGTGTTCTGTCTGTTCACAAGGATTTGGTCAGGGTGCGGTAGCCCTTCTGGGTGTCCCTCCTGAGCAGCTTCGGCGAAAGGAGACATTGTACCTGGAACCTAGCAGGTGCATTTTGAATGCAGGCGAAGGGTTTGGTTTGTTGGGGGGGGGGGGGAGGGAGGAGTCTCTCTCTCTCCTTTTGAAGAAGGGCTTGCGATAGACTGCATCCTTGTGCACATTTGCACTTGGGTGATTTGAGAGCACGTACCTCGGCTCTTAAAAAAAAAAAAAAAAAAATCACTAAAAAGACCAGAGTGCTGTACTTTTGGTGCTCCCAAATGGATAGGGGATTAGTTGTCTTACTGGACAACCCCTTTAAATCAGACCTGTCAGTAGCTAAACAGGGGTGTAAATAAGCCCATGTATAGGGCTTCTCTTTAGATTTCTTGATGTACCTTTTTATATCTCCATAGTCCTTTTCCAGCACCACCAACATGTGTCTCTTACTTAATATGTAAATTATGCTCAAGTGCCCAGGAGGTGGGGTTCCCCAGGACAGCAAGGGCCAAGGTAAGGGCAGTCGATGTTTTTTTTATTTTTTATTCATCACCGCCCTGTCCACTAGCAATAAAAGGGGTATGCAAGTGGACACAGAGGTAATGAATAATAGGACATAGCCTGGACTTACCTTGGTTTTGGTGTCCTGAGGAATGCCACCTTCTGGAGTCTTGAGCCTCATTTTTATATGTTAACACAAAGACACATGTTGGGGCTGCAAAGGACCATGGAGATATAAAGGGTATGCCCCGAAACTTGACGAGAAGCCCCAGCCATGGGCTTATTTACGCCCCTGTTTAGATGTTGATATAGGGGTTGTCCAGTGAAAGGCAACTTATCCCATATCTATTTCCATGGGAGCACCATATACATAAGTCAGCTGTCGGCCAAAAACTAGGACAGTCAAATGGATTTTAAGGCTTATTTAGTAATAGAAAAACAGTTGATTTCTTATTTAAAACAAAAAAAAATGCCACACCTGTCCTCTTGTTGTGTGTGCTATTACAATTTGGCTCTTTACTTAAATGGAGCTGAGCTGCAATACCATACACAACCTAAGGACAGGTGTGGTGCTGTTTTTGGAAGAAATTAAGTGTTTTTCTAATCCTGGATAACCCCTTGAAATCCTTATCTTCCCTGGCATCTGCCATCAGAGAGAGAGACTTGGGGAGCCCCATTAACATTGGATGGTTTGCAGGTTTGGCCGATACCTGTGTCGCCAGCTGCAGATGCAACTGGGATTAAAGAACTTATTTTCAAATATGCTGGAGGGGATTTTGGTCTCCTTGAAATAGGGATGACACTTTTTAAATTCAGTATGGTTTACCTGCAGGAAAGTTCACATAAACAAAACCCTGCATATAAGTTGCAGGCTAGTGGAATAACCGGTTTTCTAGTTCCTGTGTCTGCAAAGCAGAATATTGAGAGCAGATCCGTGTTTGAATGGAGAAAACTAAGTGACAGTAAATGTAAGCAGAGCCATAACAGTAGCAACATGGCTGGAACATACTTAACTTTTTATGTACATAAAAATGTATTTATTTTTTTAAACTGTTCCTTCACCTTTTACACTGATAATGTTTAGAAAAGAAGCTAAGAAACTTTGTAAATAGTGTTATTTATCTTGGCTACAGCCTATAATAGAGCTCCGTGATGTGGACTAAAACTAAAAGGGTTGTCTGGAATTCTGCATGGACATTGTGCTAAAGCAGAGTCCCATTGATTTCAATAGGATTTTGCAGAATTTCCATGACAGCAACATCTGCTGCGGAAATCCTGATTTCGGCATCCACAAAACATTGAACAAGAAATGCATTGCCGTCTATGAGGTGGCGTATTTCCGAGCGGTCCTAGCGCATGCACGTTCTGGCGATACTCCGCTGTGTGTGGAATGACCGAATGGAGATTTTCCCTGCCAGCATTACACTGTGTAAACATAGCCTGTAGGGACCTGGTATTCACCCCTGTATGAGCACTGTGAACTAGTGACAGACCCTGTTTCTAATGCTGTTCACATCATTTCATGCAGCAGATCAGCCTTTTTCTCCAGGCCTGGTGACTCATGGTTCAGGCAGCATGACGCTTCCCTTTAAGACTATTTACATTTGGTGGTAATGGATGATGTTTGTTTTTCTTGTCATATATCGATGTAAAGAAACATTTGGATTCAAATCATTAACTTTGCTTTTAATTTCTAGTACAAAATGGGTCTGTTCATCAGAAAGATGGCGTGAATGATGATGAGTTTGAGCCCTATTTACATACACAAGAGCGCCAGGTAGGACAGTCTCTTATCATGGTTAAGTATGTGTTTGCGATCTTTTTTTTTCCCCATGTTTATTCTGTTATGTCACAGCAATGTATACATGTGATTGCCTTGTTTAATAAGTAGGTGCATCCCTCTATAGCAATAGAAATGTCTTGGTTTGCCACAGGAGGCATCCTCTTTTAGAAGCCCTAATGACAGTGTTGGTGCACCCCTGAATGGCTCTAAAACTTCAATATGGGAACACACTGGGGCAGACTAACATTTCCAAGTGCACCAGAATTCAAATTCTGGCATAGTACCGTATATACTAGAGTATAAGCCGAGTTTTTCAGCACAATTTTTTTTTTTGTGCTGAAAACTCCCCCCTCTGCTTATACTCGAGTGAACTCTCCACCTGTCAATCCCTTCTCAGTGGTCTTCAACCTGCAGACCTCCAGATGTTTCAAAACTACAACTCCCAGCATGCCCGGACAGCCATTGGCTGTCCGGGCATGCTGGGAGTTGTAGTTTTGAAACATCTGGAGGTCCGCAGGTTAAAGACCTTTGCAGCCCCTTTAGTTTTCTATTCACCTCCCCTAGGTGGGAAGGAAATGTGAGCTGATCCGGGTCATCTATGCTGCAGGGACCGTCCGGTGGGGAGGGTTAGTCGTTCCGGGCTGTCCATCTTCACCCGGAGGCCCTCTTCTCTGCTCCGGGCTGGCCCCGGACTAGTGACATTGCCTTGATGACGACGCACAGGGACGTTCGGACCCTCCCCACCGGACGGTCTGGATGATGACGAAGGCCGCAGTGGTCTTCAACCTGCGGACCTCCAGATGTTTCAAAACTACAACTTTCTGCATGATGACGATGGCTGTCCGGGAATGCTGGGAGTTGTAGTTTTGCAACATCTGGAGGTCCGCAGGTTGAAGACCACTGATGAAGGGATTGACAGGCGGTCATGATGACAGGGTGATGATGACGTGTGTCTGGATGATGATGGGGGGGGGGGGTGATGTATTTCCCACCCTAGGTTTATAGTCGAGTCAATAACTTTTCCTTGGTTTTTGGGGTGAAATTAGGGGCCTCAGCTTATATTCGAGTCGGCTTATACTCGAGTATGTACAGTAACTTGAGCAAGGCATGTATGACATGATTTTTTTTTTTCATTTAACATTTGTGTTTTTGACGTGTTTTTTTTTTTTTTGGGGGGGGGGGCTTGCTCGACATATTTGTTAGAAAATCGCATGGGGGTTGATAAATTTGGCACTCGTAAGTTAAAAAAAAACAATAAATGACCTCAGAACACCACTTTGTTTGTTTTTTTCTGGCAAACCCTACAAGTAGAGATGAGCGAACTTACAGTAAATTCGATTCGTCACGAACTTCTCGGCAGTTGATGTCTTTTCCTGCATAAATTAGTTCAGCTTTCAGGTGCTCCCATGGGCTGGAAAAGGTGGATACAGTCCTAGGAGACTCTTTCCTAGGACTGTATCCACCTTTTCCAGCCCACCGGAGCACCTGAAGGCTGAACTAATTTACGCAGGATAAGACATCAACTGCCGAGCCGAGAAGTTCGTGATGAATCGAATTTACTGTAAGTTCGCTCATCTCTACCTACAAAATGAAAAACCAAAAATGTGTACCAAAATCATTTTAGTCAAAACTACTTTAGCAAAAAGCTGCATACATTTATGCAACTTTTCTACACCTGAAAAGGACTTTAAATCTGTTCATAAATTCCCCATTATGGGGGAGATTTATGAAAACCTGTGCAGAGGAAGAATGGTGCAGTTGCCCTAATCAGATTGCTCTTTTCATTGTTAGAGACCTGTGAAAAATGAACAAAGCGATCTGATTGGTTACTATGGGCAATTGCACCACTCTTCTTCTACACATGTTTTGATAAATCTCCCTCTGTGTTTTAGAAACTTTTTGCACCTTGTGTGGCAATGGGGGATGGCTGGACAGAAAGGGGTATGTCTTGAGATACAATATTGTGTGCCAAAATATTAGTGTAAATTAAACCTACTAATAGCCTAAAGATGTGATAAATTTGGAACATCCTTTTTAGTGCCTAGTCTATTGGTGGGATTTACTTACACCAGTGTTTATTTTGCTGGTCTTATTCATGCAGGAGTGTAATGAACCAAATTGAATAAAAGGTGCGTCACCATGTAAAACGGCAACAGTTGCACAAATGTTCCCCAATGTGTTTTGCAGAGTCAACTCAATTTTACTTCAAATTTGTTATACAAAAGTAAAAATTATTTTCTTTAGTTAGTAAGTAGGAAACCCAAAGAAAACATTTCTAGGCTTGTCTCAAATATGTAATTTCTGCTTTATTCTAGAGTAATGGATACACAGCATTGTCCGATTCCTACCTTCCCAGTTACTATGGTCCATCCATTGGATTTTCCTATTCCTTGAGTGATGCTGCCTGGTCTACTGGAGGGGACCCACCACCAACTATGCCATTTCTTGCTTCTTATGGTCAGTTAGGCAGTGGTGAGCCACACTTTTTGCCAGATGCAATGTTTGGACCTTTAAGTAGTGCTCCTTTTTTGGGACAATCTGGATTCAACTTTTTCCCAAGTGGCATGGACTTTTCAGCCTGGGGGAGTGGAGGAAACTCTCCAGGTGCG
Organism: Hyla sarda; assembly: GCF_029499605.1. Classification (NCBI taxonomy): domain Eukaryota; kingdom Metazoa; phylum Chordata; class Amphibia; order Anura; family Hylidae; genus Hyla; species Hyla sarda. The sequence continues at coordinate 287,030,866 of NC_079190.1, read as the reverse complement.
TCTGCCCCTAGCTCTGGCTATGGTGGTAGTTATGCATATGCTCCCAGCAGCTTGGGCGGAGCTGTTTTGGATGGCCCAGCAAGTTTTGGTGGTGGCAAAGCAGTTGGCAGTTTAGAGCAAAGCATGGGGGCCTTGAAGTTAGGAGAAGGAAATGGTGTTAAAACTGGTGTGACCAATTTACCCCCTGCAACTATTGCTCCACCAAAGCAGGCATCCTGGGCGGACATTGCCAGCAAACCTGCGAAACCAAACACTGGAAAGACACTTCCTCCACCAGTAAAGCAAAATATGGAAATTGGAACTTGGGAAAACAAAGTACCTACAGCCAACATTTGCCAGCTACCTTCCCCTCCAGTTCTTCAGCAACCAACGCCCATTATATCTTCACATACTCCAGCTCGTTGGTCAGCACCTCGTAACCGTGGGTCAGAGCAAGCCCATGTCTTACAGACCGCAATGGACCCCCATCCTGTCCTGGAGAAACTACGTTCCCTTAATAACTATAATCCAAAGGACTTTGACTGCAACCCAAAATTTGGCCGAGTGTTTATTGTGAAGAGTTATTCAGAAGATGACATACATCGTTCTATCAAGTACAATGTGTGGTGTTCTACAGAACATGGTAACAAACGCCTGGATGCTGCTTATCGTTCTCTGAATGGAAAAGGTCCTGTCTATTTACTGTTCAGTGTTAATGGAAGTGGTCACTTTTGTGGGGTGGCAGAAATGCGATCTGCTGTGGACTATAATACTTGTGCAGGGGTGTGGTCTCAGGACAAGTGGAAGGGCCGTTTCGATGTGCGTTGGGTGTTTGTGAAGGATGTACCCAATGGGCAATTACGACACATCCGACTAGAGAACAATGAGAATAAACCAGTTACCAACTCCCGAGACACACAGGAGGTTCCACTAGAAAAGGCTCGCCAGGTACTACGAATCATAGCTAGCTACAAGCATACCACTTCCATATTTGATGACTTTTCACATTATGAGAAGAGGCAAGAGGAGGAGGATAGTGCCAAGAAGGTAGGTGTATATATTTTTTTTATCTAAGTGAACTTTCTTAAAATGTATTGTTTTATAGCAGTGTTTTACAAAGTATTCCTCCACTTGTTGCAAAACTACAACTCTCAGAATACCCAGACAGCCTTTGGACATTGGCAACTGAAGGAAATTTTTTGACCGTTTTAACTCGGGATTTCTCCAGGATTTATTTTGTTTTAAGGTACATTCACACATACAGGATCTGTTGCATATTATGTGCAGATGATTCTGCTACCCATTCAAGGGGTTATCCACCATAAGGTGATTTTAGTACGTACCTGGCAGACAGTAATGGACATGCTTAGGAAGGATCTGCACTTGTCTTGGGGATAAATGGCTATGTTGTGAGATTACCATAATACTGTGGCTAGCTTTTTGTGAACTGGTATTTCCTGTTTGATTTTTCTTTTTGACTACAAATCGCATAATTCCATTTTCCTCCCTCTCACACGTCAGCCACACCACTCATTGAAACATAAATGAGCTGCATCCATTCAAAAGACCTGTGGTTTTCAATCAGGGTGCCTACAGCTGTTGCATTAGTTGCAGATTGATCCCTCCACCCATTGAAGCAGACAGGCTCCCTGTCATGAGCTGACTAGTGAGTCAGGTCTCGGCCACATTGCAACCTGGGAAACATCTGAGACAAGTAATTTTGTATGCTGATAAAAATAAATATTGGGGGGAAAATCACAGAAGAATTGTGAGAAAATAATCACACTCAGGTACAGACACTATATTATGAACTACACTAACTTTACAGCCCCTGTAGCATGGTCAAATAAAAAAAATCCTGGAATACCCCTTTAAGTTCAATGGGTAGCAAAGTCCGCTGCACACAAAATGCTGCAGATCCTGTACAGAACGTACCCTCAGCATGTATGTATTTATTTACTTAAAGGGGTTCTCCCTTGTTTACACTGTTTTTTGTTATTATGTTCATGTTATGTGTGTGTATAAGTGTTGTGTGTTGTGATTATGTATATATGTATCTTCTTACCTTTTGTGAAGATCCGGAAGCTGGCCCCTTTTTCTTCCAGTGGCTTGCAGTGCACCTCGGCCTCCGCCATGTTGTGTTCGGTAAGTGGGATGTCGGGGGGTGTGTTCTTGCTTCTGTCCTTCCTATCTTCTGATGTCCGAGGCAAATCTTTTCTTCCTGTTTCTTCTGTGGCTCAGCGACGAATCTGCGACCTCTTCCGGTGCAGGTAGTTTTTTTTTATTTTTATACCAATAATGTTTTTTTGTCTAATTGACAAACTGCGCATGCGCGAGTACGCAAGTGCTACGCTAACAGCGTAGCGTACGTAAGGTCTACGCTAATAGCGTAGCTTCGCTCAAGCGCAGACAGTTTGTCAATTAGACAATAAAGTTTTTTTGTCTAATTGACAAACTGTCTGCGCTTGCGCGAAGCTACGCTATTAGCGTAGACCTAACGCACGCTACGCTGTTAGCGTAGCGCTTGCGTACTCGCGCATGCGCAGACAGTTTGTCAATTAGACAAAAAAAACTATTGGTAAAAAAAAAAAAAAAAAATAATAACTGCGCATGTGCCGGAAGAGGTTGCAGATTTGTCGCTGAGCCACGGAAGAAACAAGAAGAAAAGATTTGCCTCGGACGTCAGAAGATAGGAAGGACAGAAGCAAGAACACCCCTCCCCCCCCCCCCCCCCCCGACATCCCGCTTACCGAACACAACATGGCGGAGGCCGAGGTGCACTGCAAGCCACTGGAAGAAAAAGGGGCCAGCTTCCGGATCTTCACAAAAGTAAGAAAATACATATATACATAATCACAACACACATAAAAAAAACCACATACTTATACACACATAACACACAAATTTAACAAAAAAACAGTATAAACAAGGGAGAACCCCTTTAAGACAAGTTGTAGCATTGGTTTCAAAGTATAGAATGATGCTTCATACGTGGGTCTCATGGATTATCATATCCAATTCTCAGCACACTCTGTGGCTCAGCTCTTTGAAGGGTCTGTTCCCAATGTAGGGAGAGCAGTGGCTTCTTTATGTTGGTCTGTATCCCTAAGCACTGTTAATAAAACAGAGGACTTACCATTGTAAAATATAGACTGGATTACCCAATGTTAAAATGAAAGTAAAACTAAGGCTAAGTTCACCTTGCCATTGTGCTCCAACCAGTACAGGGTCAAAAAAAAAATGTATTTACATTTTTTGTCAGCCTGGTCCCATTGCCTTAAATAGGGGTCCGTCAGGGGTCCGGCATTTTAGGGTAGTTGAAAAAAAAAATTAGACATGCAGTATTTTATTTCGCTGCTCAAGTCCCATCCTTCTAATGGACTGATGGAGCTCCCTTTTTAGCAGAGAACAGTGGTCGTGTGAACATTGCCTAACTCTCAGGAGATTTTCCACTCCTCTGGGCACGTGAGCTACAAGGTGACTATTTGTGAAATGTTTTTTTAGCAGAAATATATAACACTTTATCTAACCAAAGCTGTATAGAATATTTCTGTGCCCAATGTGTAAGGTGATAACCAGTAGATTTGCTCGCTTTCCTCAGTCTCCTTCTGCATTCTGGGCGCTGTGTAGAGACTCTCATAAACACATCATTAGAAGGGTCCAGTGATGTAAGGAGTTGCTGCTATACAGGAACACTAGACATGTGTTGACCAGCGGCACTGGATTACCATTTACTGTGTGTGGGGTCCTCTGGACTCTCTGCCAATGAAGGTTTGGACATGTGGAATGGGAAATCTAACATTCCCAATACTTTTGTCCCTCGACATTGTGTTAAGAGTCCCCATACACATTAGACCGTTGTCCAGTCCCACTGAAATTGCATATTTGGCTGACTTTTCTATAATCTGTACCTTCACCAAATTTTGTTTTAAATGGGTTTTTTTTCTACAGGATGTTGCACTTAGGACATCTATTTGTGGTAAGTGGAGGCTAAACTAAGAGGCAGCAGATGTAACATTGGGTTTTGAATACAGATTTATATTTGGTCATGTTTTGGGAAAAAATTTTTTGGCAATGCTTGTTTGTCCTTTCTTTCTTTCTAATTGTTTTCTATATTCTAAAATAAAAATCCTGAAATTTCCAGCTTTCATTCTGGCCCAGGGGTGTGGAAATTTTATTAAAAAAAACTACTTGTTCACGGGACTAAAATGAAGCAAAATCTGCTTGTCCTTCATGACGATCCACTTGTCCGGGTCAATTTTCGCTTTTACGCTCTAATTTTTCCCTCATCGCCCTATAATAACCATAACTACCTACTATAATGCAGGGATGTGGAATTCCTATCGACCGACGCCCGGGACAAGCAGTTCCTGGCACCGGGCAGGTGAATTTGTCCGGCCCTTAGCCCGGCTTCGGGCAAACAGGGCCGGACCTGACAAGCGCTGCGGCACTCTGCAGACTATATGGAGCGGGCTCCCGACTCCTGCCAACTCCATTCTCTGCAGCCCCCCGGCTGTAAAAACCTGTGTCCTCCGAAGCAGAGCAGGGGAGATGAGAAGCTGTGTATTTGTCTTCTCTCCCCTGCTCTGCAGACGTGCGGGGGGGGGGGGGGGGGGGGAGATGAGGGGGCGTGGCTTCTTGCTCCCCGTGCAGACCTGCGTCCTCTGCCTTCACTCCCGCCAACTGTAGCTTCGGAGAGCTGAGGAGCGGACGCACGTCTGCATGGGGAGACTGCATGCAGCGCTCGCAGGGCAGTATGGAGCGGCCTCCGGACTACTGCCCGCTCCATACTCTGCAGCCCGTGGCGGTTTTCAGTAGCCGGGGGCTGCCGCTAATAGCCAGCATGTCAGCCGCTGGCTATTAACCCCTTAGATCGCTGCTGTCAAAGCTGACAGCAGCATCTAAAGGGAGATGTAAATGCTCCGTGGTGGGCTAGACTCCGTGGGTGGACACACACCCCCCCCGCAGCGCGAAATTAGCCCTCATACAGCCTGGTATGCGGAAAAAAATTAAGCTACAGGGGTTAAAAAATGGCAATTAAAAAAATTAGAAAAAGTTCAGAATTAGTAAAACATGACGTAAACGATACAAATCTGGTATCGCTGTAATCAGGCGCCTAAAGTATAAAACTAACATGTTACCTCAACCACAAGGTAAATGGCGCAGAAAAGAAAACCACCAAATCTGCAAAATTATCTTTTACTATTTCAATTTCACTTCCCTTAATATATATATATATTTTTTTTTTTTTTTGGTTCAGAGAATGTTATTGAAAAATTAAAAGGTATCATTATAGTAGGTAGTTATGGCTATTATAGGGTGAGGAGGAAAAAACGAGAGCGTAAAAGCGAAAATTGGCCCGGACAAGTGGATCGTCATGAGGGACAAGTATATTTTGCTCCATTTTAGTCCCGTGGACAAGTAGTTTTTTTTATAAATAAAAAAATTTCCACACCCCTGTAATGATGCATTTTAATTTTTCAATAACCTATTCTCCAAACCAAAATATATATATATAATATATATATACATACACACACACACATTTGTATAGTTTGCATTATGCTTTACAAATTTAAAAAAGATTTAGCTTGTTTTTATATAGGAAAAGGGGGGTGATTTGAACTTTTAACATGGAAGGGTTAATGTGTGTTTTTTTTTAAACTTTTTATTTTTATTTTATTTTTTTACACTTTATTAGACTTATAGGATTATTCCTCATATAGATGAATAGAGATCTATTGAACTCATTGATCTGTGTGCTCTGTGTTCCATTGATAGAGCCTAATCCAGCCAGGTTCTATCAATGACAGAGCTAGGACAGGAGGAAGCAGAGGTAAGCCCTCCGGCTACCTCTATAGTGGGTCGCCCCCCTGCGATCACTCTGCGAGGGGGGCGATCCACACCACTAGCCCACCAGGGAGCATTCACATGTCCCTTTAGACGCCGCTGTCAGCTTTGACAGCGGCGATCTAAAGGGTTAATAGCCAGCCGCGGTGATCGCCGCATGCTGGCTATTAGCGGCGGCCCCCGGCTACTGAGAACAGCCGGGGGCTGCAGAGTATGGAGCGGGCAGGAATCCAAAGCCCGCTCCTTACATACTGCTGAGCGCCGCATGTTAGTTATTAGCGGCGGTGTGAAACTTGCGCCCCATGCAGATGTGCAACTGCTTCTCCCCTCTGCTCTCCTAAGCTAGAGCTGGGGGGAGCGAAGGCAGAGGACGCAGGTCTGCACGGGGAGAAAGAAGGCGCAGAGCAGGGGAGAGACATTTTTCACCTCACACCGGCCCTGCTTGCCCGAAGCCGGGCTAAGGGCTGGAAAAATTCACCTGCCCGGCGCCCGAAACTGCATGGAATTCCACATCCCTGTGGCCATTAGGGCTAATAATGACTTCCAGTTCTGTACAGATCACTTTCAAGCAGTGCCCTCCTTAGGCTATGTTCACACGGCAGGATTTCTGCATGGAATGCTGAATGAATTTATAGACAATTCACTTCAATGGAACTCCTGCAGCAGAAATTCTGCAGTGTGATTGGGACAACGGAATCCCATTAAAGTGTTTTAGCTATAAATTCATGCAGAAATTCTGGCGTGTGAACACAGCCTTATAATGAAAGACAGGATTACAGTGTGACACCAGTAAATAAGACAATAGGTGATTTTCAGAGATCAGCATGACCTGCATGCCCAGAACATTTTGCCATTCTAGTGCATAAGGTATGGGCCAGTCTATTGTCCATATCCATGGGACCTCTAAAGCATATCTGTAAAGGATGTTAAATGCAACTCATGCAAGATGGAGGCCTAATTAATAAAACATGTAGAATCAGCAAATAGAAACAGATTGGGGAGAAAAAATATCATGTTTGATTATCTGGCTCTAATCTGTGTAAAAAAAAAAAAAACAACAAAAAAGTCTTTAATTATCTTATCATGGAATTCTCATTGTTGTAATGTTTCAACAGATATTGAAATTATTGTTTCTGTTGAGACTTTGTTTTTAATTATGTAGGTTGACATTGCCTTTCCTTCTTTTTTACTCTAGGTGATTAAGAATTAGACGGTCATCAAACAATCGGGTAAGCTTGTTACCTAAAATGTAAGAACTAGTACTGCCACCTCTGACAACTTGTTTATATTTTCCTTGGATATCTACCATAGAACTGCAGTGTGTGTGTGTATGTATGTAAATGTGTGACTGCCGTCATGCCCCCTCCCATAGACTTGCATTTAGGGGATGGGGCGTGACGTCATGAGGGGACGCGGCCGTGATGTCACAATCATTCGACCCCTGCTCGCTCCGTGCGCCAAATGACCAGATCACGGGGGTTCCCAGCGGCAGGACCCCAGCAATCAGACATCTAATCCCCTTTCCATTGGATAGGGGATAAGATGTCTAGGGGCGGAGTACCCCTTTAAGGCCATAATGGGCTTTGTCCTTAAGGGGTTAAATGGGCACTGTCTGATACAAAAACTTTATATATGTTGTACATCTTGGCAAAAAGATAGAATTTCCTAAGGTTAATTTCCTTTTTTTTTTTATATAGAAATCATGGCCTATAAAAGCATGGCTTTGTCAATAACTGTGCTTCAGCTTTGACAAAGTCCAGTAAGTGAGGGTGTGATGGCACTCCTCTGTGCTCTCTCTCCTGTCTGATGGCACTCCTCTGTGCTCTCTCTCCTGTCTGATGGCACTCCTCTGTGCTCTCTCTCCTGTCTGATGGCACTCCTCTGTGCTCTCGCTCTCCTGTCTGATGGCACTCCTCTGTGCTCTCGCTCTCCTGTCTGATGGCACTCCTCTGTGCTCTCGCTCTCTCCCAGTGCGAGCGGCACGCTGAGGTCCAGACATTGACACTCCCACCACCATGCTTTACTGTAAGCTAGGCACACTTGTCTTTAGTATTCCTCAGCTGCTTGCCACCACACACGCTTGACACCATCTGAGCTAAAAGTTTCTTTGTCTCATTCAACCACAGGACATTATTCCAGTAATCCATACCCTTAGTCTGCTTATCTTCTGCAAACTGGTTGCAGGCTTCCTTGTGCATCATCTTTAGAAGAGGCTTCCTTCTGGGATGACAGCCATGCAGACCATTTTGATACAGTGTGCGGCTATTGGTCTGAGTACTGATAGACTGACCCACTACCCCTTCAGTCTTTGCAGCAATGCAACCTGGCAGCACTTTTTTTTTTTTTTTTTTTTTTTTTTTTTTTTTTTAAACCTGTCCTGTGAAACTGCTGTCTTGTCAGCTCAGTTTCAGAGTCTTGGCAATCTGCTTATAGCCTAGCCCTAGATCATCTTTATGTAGAGTAACAATTTTATTTTTTTTTTTTAGCTCCTCAGAGTTCTTTGACATGAAGGTGCCATGTTGAGCTTTTAGTGACCAGTATTAAGAGTGTGAGAGTAAACACCAGATTTCAAGGAGAAATGCGGCAGAAAACGTTACTTCCCCTGTGCCCAGGCTGCAAAAACAAATGTTAACTCTCCTTCCTACATTCCCCCGTTGTGCCGATATCTGCGTCCCGGTGCTGCTTGGTTCCCTGCTGCTTAGGCTCGGAACGTCACACTGCAGTCATCGTGTCGCCAGCCGTAGTGATGTCCTGCATTGGCTGGTGATAGGCTGAGCGCACTGTCATGTAGGGAGCCCGGGCAGCAGGGAGAAAGCGGGCCCGAGCTCCTTGCATAGTTTTGTGCTCAGCCTATCACTGGCTGAGCGGGGTCGAAGCTCCATTGTAGGTTCTGTTTATTTTGCAGACTCCGAGCGGCTGAAAAAATTAGGGATCGACCGATTATCGGTATGGCCGATATTATGGGCTGATAATCACGATTTTGGGCATTATCGGTATCGGCGATAATGCCCCGCCCCCCGCACTAACCCCAGCCCCCGACCCGCCGCACCGCAACCGACCCACCACGTCGCACCCCCCACCGTAGTGCTGGGCGGTATACTGGTATGGATTTTTGCCCATACCGCTATACCGGTCGGGCCCCTCCCCACCCTCCGAGTCAATAAAAAAAATTAAACTTACCCGTAATGGGGGTGGTCCGGCCCATCCATCCTTCCTGTAGTGTCCGGCGGCATTCCGGATGGAGGGTGAGTCTGTCCGGGTTGTCCTTCTCCGGGGGTCCTCTTCTCCACTCCGGGCAGGCTCCGGCCTAGTACGCTGCATAGACGCCGTGACGTCAGGTGCGTCGCTGCGCAGCGGCGTCTATGCAGCGTTACTAGGCCGGAGCCTGCCCGGAGTGGAGAAGAGGACCCCCGGAGAAGGACAACCCGGACCGGTTCACCCTCCACCCGGAATGCCGCCGGACACTACAGGAAGGATGGATGGCCCAGACCACCCTCCCCGGACGGTCCCTGCAGCAACTGGGAAGGTGAGTCAGGGTTCTGGGATGGACAGGGGTCTGTATAATATACAATACCTACAGTAGGCCCTTCAGCTGTTGCAAAACTACTACTCCCAGCATGCCCGGACAGCCGCTGGGAGTTGTAGTTTTGCAACAGCTGGAGGCACCACTGGTGGCGGTGATAGGTCTCAGGACCCCCGGACAGGCAGGGGTAGAGAAGCGGGTGGCGGCGGCGGCGGCCTATGGCACCGCAAAAGCCACTGCAGTACATTGATTTAAAGCGCCCGCTTTAAATCAATGATCTGCAGCGGTGTCGCGGGGGGATAAATAGCCGATAACTTATACCGGAATATCGGTATAAGTTATCGGCTATCGGCCCTAACCTCCACAGATTATCGGTATTGGCCCTAAAAAAAACTATCGGTCGATCCCTAGAAAAAATACAGCAAGCAGCAGTTTATCCGGTCAAATCCTGCAAACTAAGCAGACACCAGAGGAGGGGGGTTGTTGTGTATTACAGGATCTACAGTATTTGTGTACATTGTTCAACAAACTGTCCAGCTTTGTTTTGTATTGCCAAAAAAAGAGTCTGCAATGTTTGTCTAGTCACGTCTGCTGCGCTGTAATCCTGCCTCCTCAGCGTGATTGATGGCCTTCGTTATTGGCAACTCCCCAATCAGACAGAGCAGAGCAATGAAACAGGCTGTGCCCGGGCTGTCAATCACACTGAGGGAGATGTGATTACTGGCGGAGCAGCAAGACAAGGGGAGTACAGCTTATAGCTCCCTGCCCAGGGCACTACGTACGGTGTCGGCAGAGGACACTACTAAACTATATATTCTCATCATCCGTGCAGGCAGGAACCTCTCCCGGGATGGAGAGGAGGAAGAAGATTTTACCATATATAGCACGTTGCCACGCGTGTTTAAATGGTAAAATTTGATGACAGGTTCCCTTTAACAAAAAATAAAATAAAAATTCTAAATTGAACAAAGTGATATTATTTGCGTTTGCTGATTTTGCAACAAAGACTTTGTGTGGTGCTGCCAACAAGTGCTTAGTGCAATCTGCCACTAAATGTATGGTGCTTGACGAGTTTGTGTTTTAAATTATAAAATAAAGTTAACTGGTTTCTAACATGCCCAAAATAACTAAAGGGGTACCCCCTGTGCTTAAAATCTTATCCCCTATCCACAGAAGGGATCCTGGCTATCCCTGCTGTATGCAGTATGTGTCGGCACACTATACCAGAGTACTGCAATTGGTGCTATTAAAAAAAAATGCAGATCCACCTGCAATAGGGCAATATTGATCAGAAAATAAGGTTATGGCTCTTTAAATGTGAGGAAGGCAGAGCATAAAATTGTTCTATGCTAAAGGCTAAAATTGGCCACATCCCTATGTGGTTAACCTGGAACCATTAAAAAGATGCATTGTATCTGGTATATGACAAAAATGGCTAACTGGATCAACTAAAAAATATTTGAAAAACTTGATGTCAAATGTTCTAGACAGGAGAAAAGGTGTAGGAGGGCACTAAGCAGAAGCGCTTGCTTTCACCAGACCTGACCTCAGAGCTTCAAGTCAGAGGAGCTTTCCTGGGCAAGGTTGTAATGTAAGAAACATTTATAACCCCATTATAACAGAACACATTGGTATACGTTTAGTGGTGGTGCTGCCAAATCGGGTGCAATCTTATCCAGTCAGTATTATGGAGAGCATCTTCTAGTGCTATGGCAAATCATTTCAGGTTTTCAATAACACATGGGTATGGGAGCATACATTCTAATCATTTTCTCTTTTTCTTTAAGGATTATCAAACCGGATTTCTCCTTTTACTCTTATCTTTCGTGGAACATAATAAACGAAGCAAGAAATTGTGTGATGACAGTGTTAAAGGACAAACAGAAACTTGGGGCTAGAGCCTCTGAATTGTACCCCTTCACCATAATTCAGGGATTAAGATAATCTTGAATTTAATGCTGGGTTGCCGATCAAGATTGGATTTATTCCCCACTCACAGAGGATGGAGACTTATTATTTTTGGATAATCCTGCATCATCTATTTGTGTCTTGCATTTTGTGGCAGAAGCCAAATTTTTATTTAATTTTTTGATGGTGTGGCAGAAGCCTTATTTCTTTTTCTTTTCTACCTTCCCCTGACAGCACCCAGTATGTATGAGTTTTGCGCATATGTTTTTGTATGTGTGTTTTAAGTCATTTAAGTACATTGGTAGGGTACATACTTATTATATGTTAACATTTGGAAGTAATAGGTTTTGATCACACAGTTTCTACAAGTATTTTCTTTATATCTGTCAACTTCTGGTATTGTCAAAATGAAAGTATGAAAACTTCTTAGTGTAAACAAGGCCTGTAACACCAGGACCACAACCTGGATTTTGCAAGTACATATTGAAGCAACAGGTCTTAAACTGCTAGCCTGATTCAGACTTTGCTCAGTGATTGAACAGTAAATGCAATTTTTACTTGTTTATATACCTTATGGGAGAGATTTATCAAAACCTGTCTAGAGGAGAAGTTGCTGAGTTGCCCATAGCAACCAATCAGATCGCTGCTTTCATTTTTCAGAGGCCTTGTCAAAAATGAAAAAAGTGATCTGATTGGTTGCTATGAGCAACTCTTCCTCTGGACAGGTTTTCATAAATTTCCCTCTATGTCCCCTTTCAACCCTCATACAGCAGGAGCACAGTTAGGCCACATTATCTAAAGAATGACCATGTGAGGTATAACTTGGATACATACTGTGTGTGTTACTTACAAGTTGAAGCAGAGATGCCAAGTTGTCTCTTCTGGATAAAAGAAGCCTGACCTTAAAGGAAACTTGTCACTTGTTTTATGCTGCCCAATCCACTGGCAGAATGACACTGTCACGTTTCACTATCACAATGATATATGATCCTCTCCAAATGGCTGTGCCTTTTCAGGGTAATAAGAGTTGTATCTATGGCTTGAAACAGGATCTAAGACGTGGGGTAGCCCCAGCCTCCATTAACAGATCTTTCTGTTTGAATATAGGCAAAAATCTGTCATTCAGGGTCTCGAACCATCCTCATGACTCGCAGTCGTGTTCCGGCTGAAGTTCCAGCCATTCAAAGTTGCTCAATATCATTATCATAAGAAAAGCCTATTTTGTACTGCCCGTGCTTCAAGCAGCAAGAAACAAGTGACAGGTCACTTTTAAACAATTTTCTTTTCTTCTTACACATATAGAGGTATATATTATACAGGTATTTATGTCCTGGTGACTGTCTATAATCTAGTATATTTGCCCTCATCATATGGTGCACCATCCCCCCCACCCCCGCTCAAGCTATCAACCTCACCTTCTCCCAATGTAAATGTTAGATTGGAATAAATGTTTTGTTTAAAAAGAAATTCAAGAAATTGGGAATGACGACAAAGTAAAAATTCACCCAGGACTTGCATGAAGTGTTAACGTGTTTCAAATATAGCTTCAGTGTTAGAAACTTGTTAGCCAGGATGGGACGTTTTATGGTTTGAGGAATGTTTGCCAAAGTTAAGCATGCATGGAAGACAGAGAATGTCAAAGGGGTTTTCTGCTTTAAAAGTGGCTAACCCCAATTTACCGTACTAAGAGACACTTTGCTGTATGTCTTCAACTTAGTATTTCAATAGCTTGCACTTTCTAACAGTGGGGCCGAGGTGTCACGCGGCTGGTACTGTATGTTTTGGGAGAAATCTAACAAATGCCTTGAAGGGTGTTTAGAGAGAGGCTTTGAACTTTATTAAACATAGTGCATGGTCCCTTATTTAGGAGGAAGAGGGTTGGTTATTTATTTAGTGGCAGCCCTGGTTGAGTAACCTGTAAGCGATTACTTCTTACTGTTCTTTACCTGTTGGCTTCCTGGAAGACCCATGTGCTTGCCGAGAAAATATACAATGATGTTTGCACCATAAAACTTTGCTTGGACTTTTATATTTTTGGGTTCCAGAGTAGAAATGTGTTTTGAAGTTCCATAGGAAGAGGGCGCCTGCATTTAAAGGCTCCTCTTATGGAGAACCTTTATTTCCATCACGATTGTTCTTATTCTATCAGTTCTGTTGTCATCACGTGGCTTGTTACTCACCAGTGAGGGCTATCTCTTTAATTTTTTTTTTTTTTTTTTTTTTTTTTTTTTGTGCTCCCTAAAGTCTATAAGGCTACTAGCCATCTCTATTTAACATTTGGGAATGGGGACCATCTGCCCTGCCTGTGTGTAGTTTATAACATCATATTTTATTTATGCTACATTAAATTTTCCTGGAATAAACCTTATGTTCCATGCAGAATTTTTCAGTTGAACATTAAACATATGCTCTATTAATGGATTGAGAAATGGTGCAATTACTGGAATTAGAAGTAAAAGAACCAGATTGCTAGCATACCTGCAGAAAATGCTGAGCTGTTTTAGAACATACGAAGTTAGAGTGGAAGAATTTCTAGTTGGGATGGTTAAGAATGTGTTAACAGCATATCTGTTTAAATAAATCCTTGTTTAACTGGTAACTTGTGGTAGATTCTGTATTTTGGAGGAGGCACCATCTACCATCCCCTCATAACTGGCAAAGAGGTTTAAAGGGACTGAAAGAACTGGCTAAACCAGGGGGTCTATTGTTTGAGTCTCTTTGACATGAGATTATGGCTACCACAAAAGAGGATTATTTCCTCTAGAACGTAATATTATGGAGGAAAAAGAGAACTCACTAACGGTCTCACTAAACATTATTGGGTGAAGATTGAAAATAGCTCTAATGAAGCTTCTGAACCCTTCAGCATGGAAGTCTAGACTAGAGAAAAGCGTAGATGAAAACAATCTGGACTCTTAGAGTTTTGGCTTAATTCCTTGTCAAATCTAGTTTGTAGGAATTCTAGAATTCGTGATTGAAGAAGCACTGTGGACAATCTGCTTACTCGCAAAAAGCCTCGATCTTTATTCTTGTATAAAACCTGTTACCTCACTCCTTGAGTGAGCTAAAGTACCCAATACCCTGTCAGAAAAACTCTTTGCCTTTTTAATAGGTTCCAATCATCATTCAAGCTGTCAGATTTGCTCATTTTTTCTCCATCTGAAATTTCTACCTGATCTCCATTTGTCTGATGGATCTGGGGTTAGAATGCCAGGGATAGATTCCACCCCCTTCCTAACTTAAAGACACGTATGACACTGCTGCCAGAGACGTCAGCTCAAAAAGAGAGATTTCCATGGCTTCTTGCTTTGCAGGGGAGGGAAACTAGAAACCTGAGAGAGAAGTTTAGGTTTAGGGCATAGTCTCTTCTGATGTTGCTCAAAACATAGTGGTCTCTGGTGATGGACACCCAGGCTAGAAGAGACCACTTCTTAGTTGTGTAATCATGCTTTTAGCACCCCTTCCTCTCCCCTGATAACGGGTCTGCCTAGACCTCCGAGGTGATCTTTGAAAGGACCTAGGAGCCTGTGCAAGGGACTTCCCAGGAACGTCTCCCAAGGAAAAATTCCAGATTGCACAAGTGATAAAGGGGTTATTCCCTGGCCTAAGCCAAAGTGCATGGGAAACTATCTCAAAGGTTATTCATGACTAAAATAACCTGCTTGAAAGACGCAAGGATATCTCGGCTGATCAAATCCAATCCATCCAGAATTCTAGAGAGCCACCTTCTGAGGGCTCTCGTAACTTCATAGTTGGAGATGGCCACTTTGATTCGAGGTAGTATAGTAGGCTTTCTTGAGAGACATCTTGATATGTCTGTCCATAGGGTCATGCTGGAACAATGATGTCTCAACAGCTTGCTAATGGTCATATTGAGCTTAGGATAAGAGATTCAAGAGTTCCTTGTCAATAGCACAGAGCAATCTGAATCATTTACCTTTTGAATGGTAGCTCTATCTAGATTTCTGCATTAAGACTTTATTCTTGAGGTTCTGGATGACATCATCCAACTTGAAGGCCTTTAGAAGGGAGCTTCAAACAAAAAGGCTGCACAGAAAAACATTTAGGTTCGCATAAAAATGAGCAAGATGCAACATGTCCTGGTAACCCAAGGTCAAAATAAAAACTCCCTGTCTTTGAGGTTACCTGGACAAATATATCTGTGTGTGTGGGGGGGGGGGGGGGGGGGGGTTGTCTTAGTTAATCGATTATGTTCTTATTTAAAGGGGTACTCCCATGGAAAACTTTTTTTTTTCTTTTTTAAATCAACTGGTGCCAGAAAGTTACAGATTTGTAAATTACTTTTTATTTAAAAATCTTAGTCCTTCCAGTACTTATCAGCTGCTGTATGCTCTGCAGGAAGTTCATTTATTTTTGAATTTCCTTTTGTCTGACCACAGTGCTCTCTGCTGACACCTCTGTCCATTTTAGGAACTGTCCAGAGTAGGAGCAAATCCCCATAGGAAACCTATCCGGCTCTGGACAGTTCCTAAAATGGACAGAAGTGTCAGCAGATAGCACTGTGGTCAGACAGAAAGGAAATTCAAAAAGAAAAGAACTTCCTCTGGAAAATACAGCAGCTAAGTTCTGGAAGGGTTAAGATTTTTAGGGAGAAGTAATTTACAAATCTTCTGGCACCAGTTGATATAAAAAAGTTTTCTAGGGGAGTACCCCTTTAAAATTCCATTGTTTTGCTCGCTCATAGGGGCAAGAACTAATTGTTGTGCTGCTGGTGGTCGTAAGGGAATATAGCCATATGTTGGTTCCATAGTTTTCTATGCCGAAGTTTAAGCTTTCATTATGTTTAAAACCATCTAATATATTAATATAGCTAAAAAAAAAAAACCTTCAGCTTAGCTAGATTGCAAATCTGCATCTTGGAGAAGGGCTGGCGGGCACCCTCATTGATGAAACTTGAATGTAAGGAAAAAAAAAGGTCCTGTGCTGAAAGATGCACTTAAAATTTCATAATATAATTTTTTTTCCAAACGTGAACATGGGAAGCAATTTGTTTCAAGCACTCATGGTGCTCTTAATATTGCCATGAGTGCCTGAAATGCGTCACCATTGTATCCACATTTCTGTAATATCCTTCATTTATGGAAAATAACATTTTCTTTAAGTGCATTCTTATATCCTGGACATGTTTTCTTTTCTTACATCTATTTGTTTCTTATATATACTTTAGATAAATTATAGTTCAAAATAAGATCCGCTCCTGGAAATGAATGATATTTTAGCAAAACTTATACCATTGTTGCCATTAGGCCATATTGACTTCAGAGTCCTTTGATGAACCACAGTGACATGTTTTTTGTTGTTTTCATGTCTCATGCTTTCCAGGATTTTAATTAGGGGAAAACAACACAGTATACAACACTATTTACCCCAGTGGGGTTTGTTTATGTCCAGTGGAAAACTTGCATCATACCAGTTGTAGTTCTATTATAAACATAAGACATAATATAGTGTGAATAGAGCCTTATATTGATAGCCATTCAAAAGAATATATAATATGTTGTGTCCCCTGATGGTGGCTGCCATTGGTCTTAGTGAGACAACCCTTTAAAAAGAACGATTAATGCTTTGTACATTTACCAAAGGTATGAGAAAAACAAACCATTGCTGAGTCTGATTATTAATAGGTCCACATGTACACCATTCAGCAGAGACCGAACACTGTAGTACACAGTACAAAAGAATCCTAAAATAACCTTATTTAATTTATTAAGATTTCTCTCCTCTGTCAGTGACTTGTCCAGCAGAAGAGTTAGATAACCTTTTTGACAGGAATTGACACATTTTATTCACGCAATAGCAAAGTTGTGAAAGGGCACCGTTCTCAAACATGCACCCAGATAATGAAGTTAAAACATAACTTCTATTGATTCTTGATCAGGATATCCAATGTGAATTACACTACATTACATTTCAGGTAAATGTAACTAGGCATTAAATGTGGGTGCATTAGGGTCTATTCACACATACAGTATTCTGCGCAGGATTTCAAGCTGTGTTCAGTTTACATTGAAATCTGCAGCAGAAAATCCTGCGCGGAAAATGAAAGTGTACTTAGTGCTCTAGTTAAAACAGTGCTGGTATGATTCAACAGCAGACATGTACATCAGTATGCTTTGCTATCCAAGAACAATGGTCCAGATGACAACTTGTACAGCCAAAAAGTATTTTGCCACTGTGTTGATGAGTGGTGTTTAAAGATCCTAATAAACTAATCAAAGGATCTTTGATAATAAAAAAAAAAAAAAAAACTTTATTGCAGTATAAGCGATAAGGTAAAGGTTAACAGAAATTACTTTTACCTCAATTGTTATAAGTGAACTACTAGGGGTGCAGTCCTCTTAAGGACGCAGGGCGTACCTGTGCGCCCTGCACCAGGTCCCGATATAAAACGCGGGGTCACGCCGTGATGACCCCACGTGATACCTGGTCGGTCCCGGCGGCTAATGACAGCCGGGACCCTGGGCTAATGGCGTGCATCACTGATCGTTGTGCCGCGAGCTATTAACCCTTTAGATGTGGTGTTCAAATTTGATCGCCATGTCTAAAATGAAAGTAAAAGCTTCCCGGCAGCTCAGTCGGGCTGATCGGGACCATCGCGGTAAAATCGTGATGTCCTGAGCAGCTAGAACTGGAGCGGAGGTCCCCTCATCTGCGTCCGATCGGCGATTGATTGCTCCAATCCTGAAATCCAGGCTTGGGCAATGGACCACCGATTACACTGATCTTTGCCATGTTAATGCACGGCAATGATCTGTGTATGAGATTGGGGGGCTATAACACTGCAAAAAAAGAGTGTAAACAAAAAAGTTAATAAAGATCATAACCCCTTCCCTAAGGTAAGAATCACCCCCCTTTTCCCATAAAAAAAACGTGTAAATAAAAATAAACATATGTGGTATCTCCACGTGCGGAAATGTTTGAACTATAAAAATATATTAATTAAACCGCACGGTCAATGGCGTACGCGCAAAAAAATGCCGAAGTCCAAAAGAGCGTATTTTTGGTCATTTTTTATATCGTGAAAAAATGAATAAAAGGCGAAAGTCTGATTAGTATAAAAATGGTACCGATAAAAACAGGTCACAGCGTAATAAAGGAGCCTTCATACCGGCCAGTATGCGGAAAAATAAAAAAGTTATAGGGGTCTAAAGATGACTATTTTAAACGTATAAATTTTCCTGCATGTAGTTAGTTATTTTTTACTTTTTAAGTAATACAAAATCAAACCTATATAAGTAGGGTATCATTTTAACCGTATGGACCTACAGAATAGATAAGATGTAATTTTTACAGAAAAATGTACTGTGTAGAAACGGAAGTGCCCATATTTACAAAATGGTAGTTTTTCTTACATTTTGTCGCACAGTTACTTTCTTTTACACTTCACCGTGGATATTTTGGTAAAATGACTGTCACTGCAAAGTAGAATTGGTGGCACAAAAAATAAGCCATAATATGGAATTTTATGTGCAAAATTAAAAGCGTTATTATTTTTAGAAGGTGATGAGGAAAACATGAAAATGGAAAAACCCTGCGTTTATTTTTTTATTTTTTTTTTAAATCAACAGGTGCCAGAAAGTTAAACAGATTTGTAAATTACTTCTATTAAAAAATCTTTACCCTTCCAGTACTTTTTAGCAGCTGTATGCTGTATTTTGAATTTCTTGTCTTGTCCACAGTGCTCTCTGCTGACACCTCTGTCTGTATCAAGAACTGTCCAGAGCCACATAGGTTTGCAATAGGGATTTTCTCCTGCTAGAGGTGTCAGAAGAGAGCACTGTGGACAACCCAAAAATAAATTAAAAAAGAATAGAATTTCCTCTGTAGCATACAGCTGCTAAAAAGTACTGGAAGGGTAAAGATTTTTTAATAGAAATCATTGACATATTAACTTTCTGGCACCAGTTGATTTAAAAAAAAGTTTTCCACCGGAGTACCCCTTTAACCCCTTAAGGACCTAGGATGTACTGGTAAAGCCTGAGTCCGCTCCCGTTCAATAACCATCATAGCGGGTCAGGCCTGCCACCTAGCAATGACCAGGACTCGTGGCTAATAGCGCAGCACTGATTGCGGTGCCGCACGCTATTAACCCTTTAGACGTGGCGTTCAAAGTTGATTGCCGTGTCTAAAGTGAAACTAGGTGGTATCCCAAACAGCTGTAGGACAGAAGGAGGGTCCCTTACCTTGCCACCTGTTGTCCGATCGCCAAATGACTGCTCAGTGCCTGAAATCCTGTGAGAAACCATTGATAAATGTAAAAGATCAGTGTGTGCAGTGTTATATCCCCCTATGGGAGCTATAACATGCTGAAGAAAAAAAGTGAATAAAGATAATTTAACCCCTTCCCTAATAAAAGTTTGAAAAATGGGAAATGTCCAAATTATAAAAAAAATATATTAATTAAACTGCACGGTCAATGGCTTCCGTGCAAAAAAAATTCCAAAGTCCAAAATAGTGTATTTTTGGTCTCTTTTTATATCATGAAAAAAATGAATAAAAAACGATCAAAGTCTGATCAATATAAAAATGATACCGCTAAAAACTTCAGATCACAGCGCAAAAAATGAGCCCTCATACCGCCCCATACGTGGAAAAATAAAAAAAGTTAGAGGTCAGAAGATGACAATTTTAAACGTATAAATTTTCCTGCATGTAGTTATGATTTTCTCCAGAAGTACGACAAAATCAAACCTATATAAGTAGGGTATCATTTTAATCATATGGACCTACAGAATAATTAGGTGTCATTTTTACCAAAAAATTTACTGTGTAGAAACGGAAGACCCCAAAAGTTACAAATTTGTGTTTTTTCTTTAATTTTGTCGCACAATGATTTTTTTTTTCCGTTTTGCCATAGATTTTTGGGTAAAATTACTGATGTCATTACAAAGCAGAATTGGTGGCACAAAAAATAAGCCCTCAATGGATTTTTAGGTGCAAAATTGAAAGAGTTATGATTTTTTAAAGGTAAGGAGGAAGAAATGAAAGTGGAAAAATCCCTGGTCCTTAAGGGGTTAAATTAGTTACTTTATAGGAAATTTCTATCACACACTTAAAGGGGTTGTCCTATTACGGAAAATAGGTAAAAAACTGAGGCATTATGTAAAATTAAACAATTCAAATATGCAAGCATTACTGAAAATGTACTGTTTGTGGTAAATAAGCTTACTAATCCCCCACGTGCCTGCTTTGTTTTAATAACTGTTTCCCTTAGTTATGGCACACTAAGGTGGGTCACACATGACATTTTTTTGCATTTCATTGCAGCCTCTTGAAGGTAAGGGCAATTGGTCTCCACTGTACATGAAAGCAAGAGGGATTGTGGGAAAGAGTGTGCTCTGTTGCCTGGAAACAACAGAGTCCCAGTTTAGAGGACACCAGGAAGTGATCAGATGGATTGGGAGGAAGAGCTCTGCAAGTATGTCAGTTACTTTTAACCTCTTAAGGACGTAGGGTGTACCTGTACGCCCGGTTCCAGTGTTTAAAACGGGGTCACGCCGTGCCCCGCATCACACCAGGTCGGTCCCGGCTGCTAATCATAGCCGCGACCCTGGGCTGCACGCAGCATCGATCGTTGTGCTAACCCTTCAGACGCGGCGATCAAAGTTGACCGCGGTGTCTGAAAGTGAAAGTAATTCCCGTTAGCTCAGTCGGGCTGATCGGGACATAAAATCGCAATGTTCTGATCAGCTGGGACGCAGGCGGCGGTCTACTTACCTGACTCCGCGGCGTCCGATCGTTGATTGATTGCTCCAAGCCTGAGCTACAGGCTTGAGCGATCAAGCCCCTATCTGACTGATCTGTGCAAAGCTATGGCTTTGCTGGGATCAGCATAGGAGATCAGTGTGTGCAGTGCTATAGGTCCCTATGGGAGCTCTAGCACTGCAAAAAAAAAAAAGTTAACTAAGGTCATTTAACCCCTTCCCTAATAAAAGTTTGAATCACCCCCCCCCCCTTTTTCCCATAAAAAAAAACTGTAAATAAAAATAAACATGTGGTATCGCCGCGTGCGGAAATGTCCAAACTATAAAAATATATTGTTAATTAAATCGCACGGTCAATGGCGTGCGTGCAAAAAAATTACAAAGTCCAAAATAGTGTATTTTTGGTCCCTTTTTAAATAATGGAAAAATGAATAAAAAGTGATCAAAAAGTCCAATCAATACAAAAATGGTAACGATAAAAACGTCAGAACACGCAAAAAATGAGCCCTCATACCGGCCCGTATGCGGGGAAAAAAAAATTATAGGGGTTAGAAGATGAGAATTTTTAACATATAAATTTTCCTGCATGTAGTTATGATTTTTTTTCCGAAGTACGACAATATCCAACCTATATAAGTAGGGTATTATTTTAACCGTATGGACCTACAGAATAAAGGTAATGTGTTATTTTTACCGAAAAATGAACTGCGTAGAAACAGAAGCCCCCAAAAGTTACAAAATAAAAAATTTTCTTCAATTTTGTCGCACAATGATTTTTTTTTTTCCGTTTCGCCGTGGATTTTTTGGTAAAATGACTAATGTCACTGCAAAGTAGAATTGGTGGCGCAAGAAATAAGCCATCATATGGAATTTTATGTGCAAAATTTAAAGCGTTATGATTTTTAGAAGGTGATGAGGAAAAAATGAAAATGCAAAAACGGAAAAACCCTGCGTCCTTAAGGGATTAAACACTTTAAAAGTATGGTACTTAAAAACAGTACATTTGTACTTTATTTACATCTATATGTATGTGGGACACCTTATTTTACCACTTTCGATTTGTGAGATCCCTTTTCCCAAAGGATTTCCTTGATAATATGATAATGAAGACCAAAACTAGTTGAATCCAGACATGACACATCCTAGCCTTGTAGTTACAAACTTGATGATAACCTACTGCATCTCTTGGAGAATAAACTCTGGTGCTGTCTTTCATGACACTACCTGCTTCTGCAGATACTGATAACACAGGTTTTACAATACATATGTATGAAGACTAATGGGCCTAAGGTGGAAGCTGCATGTGGGTGGCTGGCATAAGGTTAAATCTGCTGCTGTTATGGTGCCTGTTTCAATGGGCCATGCAGATATGCTCACCACCTGCAAAATAAATGCACTACCCCTTTTTTTTTTTTTTTTTTCTCGTTCTACGGTAGGTGCCCTGTTTTAAGCTCTCCTGTACCTTGGGGATAGCTATCCCCAATCATTCTGTTTACTTTACTAGCAAATTCTGTAGTTTTAGGAAATGCTTTGCTCTCTACTGCCACCAGTAGAGGGATCACATATAAAGTATGCATGGAAATTTGGTCACATGACCTTCCCTCAGACTACCTTCTGCTAGAACTTGCGAGAAAATTCTGAAGGAGGACTCTCCCAAGTCCAACCCTCTCTCCCCAGAGGCCTGGGACCAGTCTAAGCTAGTCTAGCCCTGGCCAGAGAAGTACAAGCATCTAATGAGACTGTATCCTGCTACGTCACAAGAGGAGGAGGAGCCTCGGGCTTAGTTCCAGTTTCTCCTTCCAGCAATGGCTGCTTGAAGCAAGTCAGCTAAGCCCTAGCTCTGCCTGATAAGTTACATCCAGTTCCAGTTGTTAAGCTCTACCCTGGGTCTGCTTTGGATCAGTAACAGTGATCATGGCACCACATGAGTTTTTTTTCTCCTGAGCTGTCACCAGTCTATTCTGAGAGAAATTATCTCTACTATCCTACTCCAGTTCTAAGAGAGAGAATCATCTTACCATAAGAGGATATAGCTGTGCAAGGACTCCTTTACAAACCCTAATCTTTTTGAGGGCTACCAGACAGAGTTAGGGCTGTGTGGCTTACACATCACGATCATCTTTGTGTTACGCCCTAGGATAGAAAGTCCTAATACTAGTAACCAATATTACATGTTTATTTATCGCAGTCAGCCATGCTGAGTAGACCCTCATTGGTATAAATTGATCTAATTGGGTGTCCACAGAGGGACATACAGGGTTAGCCTGTCACAAAGCCATCTGTGATCACAATAGAGACTTTGCTCTCAAGGAACAACTACCTTCAGCTGCCCTGGACTACTCCACCTATGGGCAATGCAAATTCACTGGTGTGTTTAGAGTCATAATCATGTTCCAAGGTCCAATTATAGACGTCTCTTGTATCTTTAAGCGCCCATGATAAAATAATGAAGTGCCATGGTCACTAATAGGCGGACCCAACTCTGAGAGAGCAGAAAGGAGGCACTTACTCATATACTGCGCTGCCCAGTTCTCTGTACAATGTTGCCACACTGCTCCTGCATTTGAATTTTGCAGACTGTGTTTGAGCTTGAGGAAATTTTCTCTAACTGGACCTCTGAATCCCCTGTCCAAGTGGATAAATTGAAATGTCTGAAAACCTGTCCTAGATATGTTTAGCTGAGTTAATGCCTTACTGGTCAAGTCAGAGCTCTTTTGTAATTGGCTATGTACAGTACGTGTCAGTTGGACATTGTTAGGATAGGTTTTGGCCCGTGAATGTAAGCCATGATGTTCACAACCACTGACAGTAAGCAGAGATCTTGAAATGGCAAAGAATTATAACAAATGCAGTTAGAAAATGGGAGAACTTTTTATTTTGCAACACTGACTCTTACACACTGATTTCATTGGTTACTCATTAGAAAAATTCTGTTGACCTCTGCCCCTCTCCGGTAATTGCACCCTATAAATACCCTGCGCTGCTTCTGCTTTGTAAAATCATATGACTCAACAATGCCCAGCAAGACGGTTCTTCCCACTGCTGGAGAAGCCCTTCCAGGGCGGGCTGAAACTCTGAAGGTGGCAGGTAAGATTGGGATGTGGAAGTTCATGGAAGCTATAGAAATGTTGAGACAGCACCTTTCAAAGAGAGCATGAAGTTCATCAAGATAATTAACTTAAAGGATAACCAGGAGTCATTTCCAAGTATTTCTCCAGTCCTGTTATTCATTTTATCATTCATCCTTCTCTTTAACAGCCAAGCACGCTGTAAATGGAAACTCAACGTTGGAGCCATTCCCTGCAGGACTTGAGTTGGCAATGTTTGGTTAGTCCTACATAGAGAAAAACTATAAAGAGCAATTATACATGGAGGTTCTGTACTGACACTTTTTTTTTATTGATGTTTTTTTTCAGGTATGGGTTGTTTCTGGGGCGTAGAACGGCTGTTCTGGAGACAAAAGGGGGTGTACTCTACACAAGTGGGGTATGCAGGAGGGTTCACGAATAATCCCACATATGAAGAAGTGTGCACGGGTAAGTACTTTTCCTGTAACTAAATCTATCATGTTACTTGTCACCTACTTTAACATTCTTTATAAACAGAAATCTGGGCACACCTTTCACATGAACTTTACCCAATTAATTTCAAATATGATAAAACAATGATGGTATTTGTTTAAAATACTTATATATTTATCTACTGACAGTCATCTGAATTCTAGAAGAGCAAGAATTGCAAGATAAATATTTTAAAAGCTTAAGACTTACATTTTAGGTTCCCAGCTACTAGATGTGAAGCTGCTTTACAAATGATATTGAACAATTGATTTCTGAGCAATTCTCTTTTGTACTAGTTGAAGTCATTGTGAGAATGGAACAGGGCAGTTGCAGAAATTCAAGTATCTTATAGTCTGGTGCAGTTAATAGAAGCCCACATTGTTCAAATAGAAAAAGCAGTACATTCTTCCCCAAGCAGTACAGGTAGTGGCACAAAACCGTTTTCCGGTGTAAGCATTGACCGTTCATCCCACTGCTGGAGAAGCCCTTCCAGGGCGGGCTGAAACTCTGAAGGTGGCAGGTAAGACTGGGATGTGGAAGTTCATGGAAGCTATAGAAATGATGAGAATGTACCTTTCACAGAGAGCATTCAGTTCATCAAGATAAATAACTAAAGAATAACCAGGAGTCATTTCCAAGTATTGTGACATGACATTACCACAACACAACAGTTGCTCAAAAACTTTATGCACGGAAATGTCATTGTGTGAACATAGCCTTACGCTCCCTCCTCAACCTTTTGTATAAGGCTGTCAGCAGTGTTGAGGGCTCCAAACTGGTAACAGATTCCCTTTTGTGTCTCTACCAAAAAAATTGTGTGCAATGGTAGATTATGTTACCAAGTTTGCTTTTTATCCCTAAAGTAACACCCCCCCCCCCCCCCCACACACACACACACACACACACACACACACATACAAATGTATATATAATGCTTAAAACCTTAAATTTTTCCAGTTACCACTAGGTTGAAGCTTCACACTTCCTAGATACAAGCACCCAATCTCTTAACCACACATCTTAAAAAAAGAACCCCCCTCGAGTTAACAGGTGCACCCATTTGCCACTCATTTCAGCCCCTCTCGAGTGTATACAGATGCTGTAAATAGAAATAGAAATAGAAACTGGCAAAAGTAATAATGAATAAAAATTTACAGAACATTTAAGTGAGAAAAATCAGACATTTGGCCCTGATTTACTAAGAGTGTTGTGTAGTTTTCTTTGTGGGTTTTAGTTCCCTACAATTTTTTTCCCACAGTATTTACTAAAGTGTCCCTACATTTTGCACTTTTCCCCACATATTGCTTTTTTTTTTAATTTATTTATTTATTTTTATTTATTTATTTATTTTTATTTTTAAACACATGCTCTGATGGGTTTTCCTCAGCTCAAATCCACTACATTTTTTTTGTGGAAACCTTAGTAAATATATTGAGTTTCTGTGAAAATTTCAGGGACACACCCCCTTTTCAGCAGCCATGCCAACTTTCCCTCAAGCCGCACCCCTTTTTTGGGTTTTCTCAGTAAAAGGGAGAGTTGGTCTTTTTTTTTTTTGTTTGTATCTTTTTCCAATTCTGACACAAATTCTGTCACAGATAGAATTTCTGGCGCAGTGTGCCATAATTTGGCACACGACCCTACAAAAATATCGGGTTATCAATAATAAATCAGGGCCATTGCCTTTTGAATTGTGGTTTAATAAAATATTTTTGCAAAACAAAATAAGGAAACTTTCCTGTACAAAAATGATGGTACCACTACAAACGATAGGAAATAATGTGACAATATACTAAGATGCAGGGGCATCACCGGGGGGGGCTAACAGGGCTATAGCCCCGGGTATAACCCCAGTAGCCCCAGGTCTCGGCATCGCCGCTGCTCACTGTCTTAACCCCTTAACGACACAGGACGTATATTTACGTCCTGCGCCGGCTCCCGAGATATGAAGCGGGATCGCGCCGGGACCCGCGGCTAATACCACACATCGCCGATCGCTGCGATGTGCGGTATTAACCCTTTAGAAGCGGCGGTCAAAGCTGACCGCCGCTTCTAAAGTGAAACTGAAAGTGACCCGGCTGCTCAGTCGGGCTGTTCGGGACCGCCGCGGTGAAATCCCGGCGTCCCGAACAGCTGACCGGACACCGGGAGGGCCCTTACCTGCCTCCTCGGTGTCCGATCGACGAATGACTGCTCCGTGCCTGAGATCCAGGCAGGAGCAGTCAAGTGCCGATAACACTGATCACAGGCGTGTTAATACACGCCTGTGATCAGGATGAAAGATCAGTGTGTGCAGTGTTATAGGTCCCTATGGGACCTATAACACTGCAAAAAAAATGTAAAAAAAAGGTGTTAATAAAGGTCATTTAACCCCTTCCCTAATAAAAGTTAGAATCACCCCCCTTTTCCCATAAAAAAAATAAAACAGTGTAAAAAAATAAATAAACATATGTGGTATCGCCGCGTGCGTAAATGTCCAAACTATAAAAATATATCATTAATTAAACCGCACGCAAAAAAAATTCCAAAGTCCAAAAAAAGAGTATTTTGGTCACTTTTTATACCATTAAAAAAATGAATAAAAAGTGATAAAAAAGTCCGATCAAAACAAAAATCATACCGATAAAAACTTCAGATCACGGTGCAAAAAATGAGTCCTCATACCGCCCTGTACGTGGAAAAATAAAAAAGTTATAGGGGTCAGAATATGACATTTTTAAACGTATAAATTTTCCTGCATGTAGTTATGATTTTTTCCAGAAGTGCGACAATATCCAACCTATATAAATAGGGTATCATTTTAACCGTATGGACCTACAGAATAATGATAAGGTGTAATTTTTACCGAAATATGCACTGCGTAGAAACGGAAGCCCCCAAAAGTTACAAAATGGCGTTTTTTTTTCCGATTTTGTCGCACAATGATTTTTTTTTTCCGTTTTGCCGTGCATTTTTGGGTAAAATGACTAATGTCACTGCAAAGTAGAATTGGCGACGCAAAAAATAAGCCATAATATGGATTTTTAGGTGGAAAATTGAAAGGGTTATAATTTTTAAAAGGTAAGGAGGAAAAAACGAAAGTGCAAAAACGGAAAAACCCTGAGTCCTTAAGGGGTTAAAGCAGCGCAATAGCGCAGTGGCCACTTTAAGACAGTGAGCCGGCCGCCCCGGGTCTAGCGAGGGACGTCGTGCCAGTGACGTTCCTCCGCCGCCCAGCGGAGGAGGACATCAGTAAAGTCACTCGTCTGGCCGCCGCCAGAGAAAAGAAGCTCACTGCCAGGTGAGTGTGTTTGTGTGTGTCTGTCGGTCTGTGTCGGGGGGGGGTGGGGGGCTATGCTACCTAATGTGGGGAATCTATGCTACCTAATATGGGGAAACTGCTACCTACTGTGGAGAATCTGTGCTACCTAATGTGGGGAATCTTTGCTACCTAATGTGGGGAAACTGCTACCTAATGTAGGGAATCTATGCTAACTAATGTGGGGAAACTGTGCAGCCTACCTAATGTGGGGAAACTGTGCAGCCTACCTAATGTGGGGAAACTATGCAGCCTACCTAATGTGGGGGAACTATTCTGCGTACATTGACTACATGGTGAAGAGGTGGGGTAGAGGTGTTGGCCACACCACGACCCCAGTGCCATCTTATGTCCCTCTGTTGGACTGGGCTTGCTGGGAGTTGTAGTTTGGCAACATCTAGAGGCACCTTGGTTGTAAAAAAAACAACAAAAAAAACACTACATTGAAAGGCTTCCAAGTCAGTGTTCCACAACCAGGGTGCATTAAGGTGTTGCAAAACTACAACTCCCATCATGCCTAGACAGCCGAAGGCTGTTTGAGCATGCTGAGAGTTATAGTTTTGCAACAGCTGAATGCACCCTGGTTGGCAAACTCACCTACTGTCATATTGGGGTACCTAACTTATCTACATACATGCCTACCTAACCGCCTAGCTACATACCTGACTACCTACCTACTTAAAAAAAATGGCTACCTAACTACCTGGCTAGTTACCTACCTACATACCTGACTGCTTGGCTACCTACGTGCCCATTTTTACGGAGCAGGGGGGGGGGGGCATCTTTTATCGTGTGGAGGCCTATAGATGTGGAGATTGTGTAGAGGAGGGCACTGGAAAAATGTGAAGTCTAACATGTTTGTCCTGCAGATGCCAAAGAGATGAAGTTTTGGCTGGAAGAAGCAGTCATGTTGGTCTGATCCGAATGGAGAAGAAAATGAAAGAAGACGCGGGTGATCAGAAAAGATGCCATCTGTGAGTCCCTAGATGTAATTTTAGGTTTACGTTCACACGTGCGTATTTCTGCTGCAGATTTGCTTTAGAAGAATTTCCTGTCCACTACCTTTATATGGTCCTGTATATAATCACTTATATGGTATACAGATCCTGTGTACAGCTGGTATCTACCTCTGTATGGTGAATGTATTTGGGAATATGGAGGGGAGTTTATTAACCTGTTTAGAAACTTTTTTTAATCTAAAATTGTCGCACAAAAAGTCTGTTTTCATGGAACTTTTGTGAGACTTTTGCTTTTGATCATATTTGAAATGTATGTGAGACTTTTCTCTGAAAGTCTAAAAAAAAGTCTCAGAAAAGTCACAGCGCTGTGATTTACACACAAACTCACACCATGTCACTTCAGCCCTAGAAAGCAGTCTAAATGAATAGCATGGGCATCAGTACCATAGGGGACAGGTGGAACACATCCCCCACATGAACTGACACAGTGTTGGTCCTCTGATGCCCCCCCACCTCAATTGTGCCCGCAGGATAATTTAGGATAACTGGCGGCAGGGGAGAATAATGATGCCAGGCAGGCAAGTGAGGCAGCCAGTCAACATTTCCTGATGCTTGGCTGCTTAGTTTATTTCCAGTACAGCACACTGACGGAACAGGTGGGAAAAATAGGAGGACTCTGAGGTAATGTTCCCGTGCACCAAATTAATCAAATTATGTGCAACTTTTGGGGACTTTGGTGCTGAAATGTGTATTATTAGGCGACTTTTCACATCCAAGGCCGGCGTTAGGGCGGGGCAAACCAGGCAATTGCCGTGGGCCCCCATCCCCCAGGGGGTCCCCTGCCAGCTGCTCAGTAGCGGATCAGCAGCCCGCTGCAGCCCGGCCGCAGCCACTTTAAAACCATGACCAGCGGCGGGCCCGGACACTTATCCTGCTTTTTCTATTTTTTCATATTTCCTTACCTGGCCGCGCTCGGCAGGCTCAGGTAATGTGGCGGGTCTTGTGGGCTGTGTGGATAATATGACGAGTGACGTCTCCTGCCGACTCCTCTGTGCAGCATCAGGGACGTCCCTCCTCATTTCCTGCAGCGCCGGCTGCTTAAGTTTAGCAGTCCGTGGCTGCAGGAAATGATGAGTAACGTCCCTGACGCCGCACAGAGGAGCCGGCAGGAGACGTCACTCATCATATTATCCACACAGCCCACAAGACCCGCTGCATTACCTGAGCCTGCCGAGTGCGGTCAGGTAATGAAATATGAAAAACAGAAAAAGTAGAGGGAGAGGGGGGACCTAATGTGGGGGGAACTATACTGCCAACCTAATGTGGGGGGAACTATACTGCCAACCTAATGTGGGGGGAACTATACTGCTAACCTAATGTGGGGGAACCATACTGCCAACCTAATGTGGGGGGAACCATACTGCCAACCTAATGTGGGGGAACTATACTGCCAACCTAATGTGGGGGAACTATACTGCCAACCTAATGTGGGGGAACTATACTGACAACCGAAAAATGCACTGCGTAGAAATGGAAGCCCCCAAAATTTACAAAATGGCATTTTTTTCTTAAATTTTGTCGCACGATGAATTTTTTTTCCGTTTCGCCGTGGATATTTTGGTAAAATGACTAATGTCACTCCAAAGTAGAATTGGTGGTGCAAAAAAATAAGCCATAATATGGAATTTTAGGTGCAAAACTGAAAGCGTTATTTTTAGAAGGTGATGAGGAAAAAACCCTGCATCCTTAAGGGGTTAATGTTCCTGTGACTAAAGTTGGCCATTTTATTCAGAAGTTTAGGGTCCACAGCATTGTTCAAACGGAAAACTGAGGACAAATCGAAAAGACAGATAATATGAATGGTAACCAAAGAGCCCAGAACAACTTCCAAAGACATTAGAGTTGACTCCAAGGTCAAGGTGCATCAGTGTCCGATCACACCATTTGTTCCTGTTTGAGCCAAAGTGGACTTAATGGAAGATGGCCGAGGAGGACACCACTGTTGAAAGCATATAATAAAAGCTGTATTTTGCCAAAATGTATAACTTCTGGGAGAATGTCCTTTAAATAGATAAAACTAAATTGAGGCTTTTTGTCCAGTCATATCAGCTCTATGTTCGCAGATGCAAAAATGAAGCATACAAAGAAAAGAACACTATCTACTGTAAAGCACGGAGGAGGCTTGACTATGTTTTGGGGCCACTGCATATGGCACAGGGTGTCTGGAATCTGTACAGGCTGCAATGAAATCTCAAGACTATGAAAGCATTCTAGAGCTAAATGTGCTGTCTAGTGTAAGAAAGCTTTGTCTAAGATTCAGGTCATGAATCCGCCAACAGGATAATGCACAACACAGCTAAAAACACCTAAGAATGGCTAAGAGCAAAAGATTGGACTATTCTGAAGTGGCCGTCTATGAACTCTCATCTGAATTCAATTGACCATCTGTGGAAGGAGCTGAAACATGCAGCCTGGAGAAGGGACCCGTCACACCAGAGACGGCTGGAGCAGTGTCTTATGAGGAGTGGGCCAAGATACCTCTAGACGACTGCAGAAGTCTCATTAAGAGTTACAGAAATCACTTTATTGCAGTGACTGCCTCAAAATGTTGCGCAATTTTTTTTCGTTCAGGTACCATCATTTTGTCCAGGGCAGTTTTATTATTTAGTTGTTTTTTTTTTTTTTTTTTTTTATAAATATGTTGAACCACAATTCAAACCTCATCAAAACCAGTGTAGAAGAAAAGTTGTTCAGTTGCCCATAGCAACCAATCAGATCGCTTCTTTTATTTTTCACAAGCCTTTTTAAGAACCGAGCCCATTTTGGCCTTAACCCCTTAACGACGCAGGACGTATATTTACGTCCTCCGCCGGCTCCTGCGATATGAAGCGGGATCGCGGCGCGATCCCGCATCATATCGCGTCGTTCCCGGCGCTCATCAACGGCCGGGACCCGCGGCTAATACCACACATCGCCGATCGACGCGATGTACGGTATTAACCCTTTAGAAGGTGAAAGTGACCCGGCTGCTCAGTCGGGCTGTTCGGGACGCGGTGTCCCGAGTAGCTGGCAGGACACCGGGAGGGCCCTTACCTGCCTCCTCGGTGTCCGAACGGCGAATGACTGCTCCGTGCCTGAGATCCAGGCAGGAGCAGTCGAGCGCCGATAACACTGATCACAGGCGTGTTAATACACACAAGTGATCAGCATGAGAGATCAGTGTGTGCAGTGTTATAGGTCCCTATGGGACCTATAACACTGCAAATAAATGTAAAAAAAAAGTGTTAATAAAGGTCATTTAACCCCTTCCCTAATAAAAGTTTGAATCGCCCCCCTTTTCCCATAAAAAAAAATAACAGTGTAAAAAAAAAAATAAACATATGTGGTATCGCCGCGTGCGTAAATGTCCGAACTATAAAAATATATCATTAATTAAACCGTACGGTCAATGGCGTACGCGAAAAAAATTCCAAAGTCAAAAAAAGTGCATTTTTGGTCACTTTTTATACCATTAAAAAATGAATAAAAAGTGATCAAAAAGTCCGATCAAAACAAAAATCATACCGATAAAAACTTCAGATCACGGCGCAAAAAATGAGTCCTCATACCGCCCTGTACGTGAAAAAATAAAAAAGTTATAGGGGTCAGAAGATGACATTTTTAAACGTATAAATTTTCCTGCATGTAGTTATGATTTTTTCCAGAAGTGCGACAAAATCAAACCTATATAAGTAGGGTATCATTTTAACCGTATGGACCTACAGAATAATGATAAGGTGTAATTTTTACCGAAATATGCACTGCGTAGAAACGGAAGCCCCCAAAAGTTACAAAATGGCATTTTTTCTTCGATTTTGTCGCACAATGATTTTTTTTTCCGTTTCGCCGTGCATTTTTGGGTAAAATGACTAATGTCACTGCAAAGTAGAATTGGCGACGCAAAAAATAAGCCATAATATGGATTTTTAGGTGGAAAATTTAAAGGGTTATGATTTTTAAAAGGTAAGGAGGAAAAAACGAAAGTGCAAAAACGGAAAAACCCTGAGTCCTTAAGGGGTTAAGGACGGGAACATTTTTTGCAATTCTGACCACTGTCACTTTAAGCATTAATAACTCTGGGATGCTTTTACTTTTCATTCTGATTCCGAGATTGTTTTTTCGTGATATATTCTTTTTTATGTTGGTGGTAAATTTTTGTTGATACTTACATAATTTCTTGGCGAAAAATTCCAAAGTTTGATGACAAAATTGAAAATTTAGCATTTTTCTAACTTTGAAGCTCTCTGCTTGTAAGGAAAATGGATATTCCAAATAAATTATATATTGATTCACATATACAATATGTCTACTTTGTTTGCATCATAAACTTGACATGTTTGTCACCCCTCACAGAATTTAATAAGGGGTGCAGTGAGAATTTACATCCCACTGGCATTTGACAGATCTTTGGAACAGTGGGCTGTGCAAATGAAAAATAAAATTTTTCATTTTTACGAACCACTGTTCCAAAAATCTGTCAGACACCTGTTGGGTGTAAATGCTCACTGCACCCCTTATTACATTACGTGAGAGGTGTAGTTTCCAAAACGGGGTCACATGTGGGGGGCGGGGGGTCATTGTTCTGGCACTATGGGGGCTTTGTAAACACACATGGCCTTCAATTCCAGACAAATTTTCTCTCCAAAAGCCCAATGGCGCTTCTTCTGTTCTGAGCATTGTAGTTCGCTCCGCAGAGCACTTTACATCCACATATGGGAAATTACAAATTTTGGGGGGCTTTTTTCCTATTTTCCCTTGTGAAAAATGTATGGTAACACCAGCATTTTAGTGAAAAAAAAATTTTTTTCATTTTCCCATCCAACTTTAATGAAAATTCGTCAAACACCTGTGGGGTGTTAAGGCTCACTATACCCCTTGTTACATTCCGTGAGGGGTGTAGTTTGCAAAGTTGGTTGACACTTGGGTATTTATTTTTTTTGGCAAAAACAAGTCTCTTAGAGCACTTTTTGATCAAAACATGTCCCCCATCCACCACGCGGAGGTGGCCTCATTTCGGATGGGACCCTAACACTCATTTCACTCACCTCTGCTGGGCATATGGCCTCGGACTGGGTGACATGCTGGATCCAATATCAATTTATAAAACCTCCTGTGAACATTTAGGTCAGTGTTATCCTATGCGCTCCGGCCACACACGCTGGCCGTGAGCGCATGGTCCCCTTACCTTCTGCTGCCGACGGGGCTGGGACTCTCATCGCGGGACGCACCCGCATGTGAGCCCCAGTCCGTCACTCTCCAGGTGTTTCTCCTGCATCTGCCTCTGCTCCGGCGCGCGTGTCCCCGTCCCTTCGGGCATGCGCGCACCAGAACTTTAAGATTTAACCCCTTAACGACGCAGGACGTAAATGTACGTCCTGGTGAGGCGGTACTGATGCACCAGGACGTACATTTACATCCTATGCATAAACGCGAGCATCGGAGCAATGAGAGTTCTTAAGAGTGTGGGGGCCAGGGGACTGGGACGGAGTCCACCTGATAGGACCAGTAGTGTACAGAAGGGCCACTTCTGTACTGGGCTACCACTTAAGCTTAGTTAAAAGACACTAAAAAGGACTCCTATGTGATTCTAAATCAACACTTTCTGTAGGGTTAAAATAGTAAATCTAATGGTTTTGTAAACCTATCTGAGGACACATGCCCTTTTCTCAAACTCTAATGTAAATTGTAGGGTCTGTGGGTTTCATTCTTTTTTCTGTTGCATGGCAGGCACTGACTTGGCACACAGGCAATGCGCCAAACGTGTGTCTCACAACTGAGAAAAAAGTGTGGGATTTCCGATAATAAATCCCCATCACCAAGTGTACCAGGATCCTGCACCTGTGTCGTGCACCAACCCCTCAGGTCCTGCACTTTTTAATCTTCATTTCGCTCTTTATGACATTCATACTTTCTATATAGATCAAGTCAGGACACACATCAACAATATAAACACACAGAAAAAAAGTCTGTCTAGTAAAGAGCATTTTCCTGGGAAATGTTTCATTTTGTCTTTTTCTTCTAGGTCTTACTGCACACATTGAGGTGGTCCGAGTCGTATTTGACCCTAAAATGATCAGTTATAAATCTCTGCTGAAATTGTTCTGGGAGAATCACAACCCAACAGAAGGTATGGCCCCTATAATCTGAGTGACTGGCTAATATATATAATAATGCAGAGATTGTGAGTAGAGATGAGAGAACTTACAGTAAATTCGATTCGTCACGAACTTCTCGGCTCGACAGTTGATGACTTTTCCTGCATAAATTAGTTCAGCTTTCAGGTGCTCCGGTGGGCTGGAAAAGGTGGATACAGTCCTAGGAAAGAGTCTCCTAGGACTGTATCCACCTTTTCCAGCCCACGGGAGCACCTGAAAATTGAACTCATTTATGCAGGATAAGTCATCAACTGCCGAGCCGAGAAGTTCGTGACGAATCGAATTTACTGTAAGTTCGCTCATCTCTAATTGTGAGGCTGAGATATGTGGGAGCCTTACAGTTATGCAGCTGTCATTTCAAATGTCAAATATCATTATGTTAGACTAGGTTCACAATACGTTGTTTTGTTTCTTTGCATCCTGTTGAAACATCATTTAGGACAGTGGTCTTCAACCTGCGGACCTCCAGATGTTGCAAAACTACAACTCCCAGCATGCCCGGACAGCCAATGGCTGTCCGGGCATGCTGGGAGTTGTAGTTTTGCAACATCTGGAGGTCCGCAGGTTGAAGACCACTGCTTTAGGATTTATTCACATGCTGTGGGTCTGCAGAAAATTAGCAGTATTTCTGCACCAGAAAAAAATTAAGTATTTATAATTAACTGCAGGAAATGTGCAGCACATCTGCAGCATGTGAATGTACAAATCTTTTTTTTTTTCTCGCAGGAAGCTTCTTAAGATCAGGATTCTGTTTTCTTTGTCAAGCAGGATGGTTTAGCAGGATGCAACAGACTTGCATTGTATACAAATTGATCGATCAGGAGTCATTTGTGAAACAGGAAATAAAAAGTAGATAGTCTGGGTATGTCTATCATGGTAAAAAAAACATATACAGCCTGTATTACAGTTAAGTGCTATATTCATAATTCTGCTGATGTAGCAGTTAGCAATTCTGTCAAAATGACAAAACAACAATTTCTTCCTCTGCTAAACTATAGTAAACTACTAGATCCTAGACTTACTCCATTTAAAGGGGTTATGCAGGAAAAAAACATATATATATATCAACTGGCTCCAGAAAGTTAAACAGATTTGTAAATTACTTCTATTAAAAAACTTAATCCTTTCAGTACTTATGAGCTTCTGAAGTTAAGGTTGTTCTTTTCTGTCTAAGTAATCTCTGATGACACCTGTCTCGGGAACCGCCCAGTTTAGAAGCAAATCCCCATAGCAAACCTCTTCTACTCTGTGCAGTTCCCGAGACGCGTGTCATCAGAGAGCACTTAGACAGAAAAGAACAACCTTAAATTCAGAAGCTCATAGGTACTGAAAGGATTAAGATTTTTTAATAGAAGTAATTTACAAATCTGTTTAACTTTCTGGAGCCAGTTGAGATATATATATATATATATATATATATATATATATATATATATATATATATGTATATGTACGTTTTTTCCTGGAATACCCCTTTAAGTCAATGGGATCCGTCATTACCCAGTGGAGTCCTGTTTGGAACAAAAAAATAGAAGCTGTACAGACGCAGAGCGGGACGGAGCACAACAGCAATGTGAACCTAGCCTAATAGAGGAAAATAGTGCTCAGTGGTTAAAGGGCAACTCCAGTAATGCTTAAAGGGGCACTCCGGTGGAAAAGATTTTTATTTTTATTTTTTTTACATCAACTAGTGCCAGAAAGATAAACAGATTTGTAAATTACTTCTATAAAAAAAAAAAAAAATCATAATCCTTCCAGTACTTATCAGCTGCTGTATAATACAGAGGAAATTATTTTCTTTTTGAATTTCTTTTTTGTCTGTCCACGGTGCTCTCTGCTGACACCTCTGTTCATGTCAGGAACTGTCCAGAGCAGGAGAGGTTTGCTATGGGGAATTGTTCCTGACATGGACAGAGAAGTCAGAGTGTGGACAGACAGAAAAGAAATTCAAAAAGAAATGAACTTTCTCTGTATTACACAGCAGCTGATAAATACTGGAAGGATTAAGATTTTTTTAATAGAAGTAATTTACAAATCTGTTAAACTCTCTGGCACCAGTTTTTTTTTTTTTTTTTTATTCCGATGGAGTACCCCTTTAAGCAGCAGGCTATTTGTTTAAATTTTTTTGTGCCGTTGCCTGAGCCCGAGACTTGCACAAGACTACGACGTTTAATCTAGGCTATTTGCCCAAGTCCCATTCAAGCCTACGAGGCTTGAGCCAATTGTGTGGACTGTAGTCTCGCACAAGCCTCAGATTCAGATGGCTCAGGTGGTGGCACAGAAATTTTGTCCCGTCCCCTCGTCTTGATTGATGGCTCGCGTCACCGCTCTGCTCCGTCTGCTTATGGAAAAGAGCGATGACACAAGCCGACTGGGCGGCCATGGCCGGAGCAATGGGGAGCAATGGGTGCTGGTAAGCATATGTCCCTGCCTAGGGGACTACTTGCAGGGTGGCTGGGGGAGACTTTACAACTTAAGCTCTTCACCATCCCTGGGGGCAAAAACGTCCCCTGGGGATGGTTAGGATAACTATTTTAGCATATATAATGTGTTGTCAAGGGTTATATATACTAAAATCTGCTGATTGGTTCCCTTGAAGAATCCCCTCTAAGCACATGTAACCTTATTACCACTGGAAAACTACAATTCCCATGATAACCCTGACAGCCTTTATCTGAAAGGGTATTGTAGTTTTAGCTTTGGGCATTGGAGGTTGTAGTTTTGCAACAGCTGGAGAGCTGCTGGTTGGAGAACACTAAACTAAATAGATCCTAAAGTGTTTTGGCACCTTTTTCTGGCAGGACCTCTGGTGATCCTAATGTGAGATCAGGCTGGATATTTGTTACTGGTCTGTGATAAGAAGCAAAGATAATAATGACAATATAATCCTTTTCCCTAAAATTCTCACTCCATCTGTCAATGCAGGAATGAAGCAAGGACAGGATGTAGGTTCTCAGTACCGCTCAGTGATATTCACCTATGGAGACCAACAGAGAGAAGCAGCTGTACAGTCTAAAGACGGCTACCAAAAGGTAAATACTCTACAGTAGTGCTTTTCAACCAGTGTGCCCCCAGCTGTGGCAAAACTACAACTCCTAGCATGCCCGGACAATCTTCAACTGTCCGGGCATGCTGGGAGTTGTAGTTTTGCAACAGCTGGAGGCACCCTGGTTGGGAAACACTGCTCTACAGCATTAAATTCCACTGCCTAACCTAACATTCCATGAATAAGAATTCCAGTAGATATTGTTTTTAGTGTCATGGCGACCTCGCACCAGCAGAGGGTGCTCTTGACTAGGAATATGGTATGAAGACAAACTGGTTTGAATACTGGCAGCCTCATAGGCATCTATTTATCTGCAAATACTGCAAACTTGTCAAGGCCCAAGGCTCAAATATACCTGCCTTGACCCCATAGTAAATGCCTAGGTAAAATGCCTTTTAATCATTTTTGTCAAAAACAAGCATTTGAAACAATAGGACAATAATTGAAAATGTATCCTATGACCTGTATTAGGCTACATTCTCACTGCCGGCCAGTTTGAAGCCCATTTTTTAGGATCAAGAAAAGTCGGAGAAAAAATAGTGCTTGGACTGTCTTTTTCTCTGGTTTCTCTCTCCAAAACGGCGGCTATTGAATACAATCGGGACCCGTTATTTGCCGGTATGCAAAATTACGGCAGGCAAAACTGCAAAAAAAAAAGAAAAAGAAAGGGTATGTGGCACATAGGGCATCTTTTCCTTTGTTTTGTTTTTGTGGCATATGTTTTATGAGTATGTCACCACAGTTTTGCCACAACTATAAAAATCAAGTAAATGTACCCAAAAATAAATGCTCAACCACCGTTTTATGATGTCAGTAAACTGAATAGACTGACATGTCAGTATTGTACTGTAAATGTTGTGAGCTGTGAAATAGTCAGTAAGGGTATGTTCACACGGCATTCCGCTGCAGCAGAGTCTCATTGATTACACGGTGAAACTCTGCCGAGAAAATCCGAATTACGGCATCTGCAAAAGGAATAGACTTGTCTATTGTTTTTGTGAATTTAGCTCGGAAATGCATTGCCGTCTATGAGATGGCGCATTTCTGAGCGATCCCAGTGCCCGCCGGATTATTCAAATATGCACAATGTCCGCCCGTGTTTTTCGTGCGGGCATTCTGCCCATTTTATGCTGTTTGAACATGGCCAAAGGGTACAGCTACACTTAGCAGAAATGCTGCAGATATTCTACAGCAGAAAATCTGCAGTATGTACACATCAAATAGAATTTGTTTCAGATTTTTTGATGCAACACATCAGATTTATTGCTGATTTTGCCTTTCCAATGAAAATAAATGGGACAAATCAGCAGAGTATCT
Organism: Hyla sarda; assembly: GCF_029499605.1. Lineage (NCBI taxonomy): Eukaryota > Metazoa > Chordata > Amphibia > Anura > Hylidae > Hyla > Hyla sarda. The sequence continues at coordinate 286,991,510 of NC_079190.1, read as the reverse complement.
GACACCATAAATGACATGCTGCAAATCTGAAATCCACACTGCAGAACAATTTCCATATGGATTATGCAAAACCCACTACCATATGCAGTGTGTGGTAGTGGGTTTTAAATTCGAGCAACTTTGCTGCCACTGTATGTGCTGCGGATGGAATATGCTGGTGCGATAATAAATTCCACCTGCAAATACATGTTCATTGACACAAGTCACACAATTCCACTGTATAATTCCACTCCTGACATTAATATCATGGCACATTTAAAAATATTTTAAAGCCGGATTCACACATGCCGTTTTTGGTGCTTTTTTTTCTTTTTTCTTGCCAAACATAGAAGTGAATCTAAGAGGAAGGAAACATGCAAAAGTAAGACTTTTCTTATTTGTCTTTTTCTGGCTCAAAAAACTGCATCAGAAGCTGTGTATGTGAATCCAGATTATGTATTCAATAGGCTGCCAATATGAGCCCACATTTTGAATAACATTCCAAGATTTGGATATCCAGTGTATGATATTGGATGCACAGTTAAAAATTGCAATGCACAAGTGCACGTGGTGCAAGAATGATAACTTTTTATTTTATTGTTCTGTTATGTAACATTAGTAAAGACAGAGCAATAAAGAAATGTCATAGGTGTAAGTGATGGCTCTACAAAGAACACAAGATGCCAATGAGATCCATACAATGATTCCCATCTTCTAACCACAGGAGCTAAAACATTCTAACCTGGGAGCCATCACCACTGAGATCCATCCTGCTCCAGAGTTTTACTATGCTGAGGATTACCACCAGCAATATCTGCACAAAAACCCAGATGGCTATTGTGGTCTGAAAGGAACTGGAGTGTCCTGTGTGCTGTAAACGCCTGGATGCTATTCCTCTTTCTTCCTCGCACAGTGTTTAGGCGTGTGATCCTAATAAAGCGCATGTGCACATAGGTCTGTACTTTGTATCTTAGTAATACTCATTTGCTTTAAACTGCTTTAATACAATACACAGAACCATATTTTTCTATATACAGTCTCATTGTCTGACCTTAATAATGGGTTTTACATGATATTAGTTCAATAGGTTTATAAATAGATCAAAACAAAAACAAAAAAACATAGTACAGTAACCCCCCGACCTACGATGGCCCCGACATATGATCAAATCGACATACGATGGCCTCTCAGAGGCCATCGCATGTTTATGTCAGCATCTACATACAATGCTTTTATATGTCGGGGCCCTCGCATTAACTGCTATCCGACAGCGCAAAATGCTTAAGCTACTGTCGGATAGCAGTTTAAAGGAGTACTCCGATGCACCACAAAAAAAAAAAAAATGCCACAATGTAGCCCATTAACTGTAACCCATTAACTTACCTGTCCAACGACCCTTCAATCTTGTTCTCCTGTTACGGCCGCCCGAAGTTCCTGGCCCGCGCTGGGAAAAACTACATCTCCCAGCATGCCCGCTACTGACATCCAGCCAGCTCCTGCCCTTCCCCTGATTGAATGACAGGGTGTTTGCTGAGCTGAGCCTATGGCAGCTCAGCTCAGCGAATAAATGAATAAATTAACTTAGGGGGAGTAGCCGACTCCGGGCTGGGAGGCCGGCACAGCCCGCAGTGACTCATGGGAGCGATGAGTCACCGGGCGAAGATGGCGCCGGATCGTGAAGAAGAAGCGGTCGAGCATCATCTAAGGACCCAGCTTCCGGCCAGATGGAAAAGTGAGGAGAAGTCCGGGAAGAAGCCAACGTGGACAACGTGAGTATATTACAATGTGATATAACTTTTATTAATGCTTCATTTCCCCCATAATCAGGTTGCGTCGGAGTACTCCTTTAAGCATCCCGGACAGGTTCGCTCACCTATACCCGCTGCTCCAGGTCCACTTCGGGATCCTCCGGCGTTTTCTGTATCTTCTCCGGGGTCCGGGCCTCGCTTTCCGGCATCGTTATTACGTCACTACACACGCTGTGCCGGCGCAGCAGCGTAATAACGTCACCAGAAAGCAAGACCCAGACCCTGCAGAAGATGCGCAAGACACCGGAGGATCCCGAAGAAGACATCGGAGCAGCGGGACAGCATCGGGAGCCCCTGGGACAGCATTGGGAGCGGTGAGGATGTAGTCCGGAGCGGCGGGGACAGGTGAGTATAACTTCCTATACTTTACATTGCACGGATCTCTCAACATACGATGGATTCGACAAACGATGGGTCGAGGGACCACTGTAAAACAAAAAAAATAAAAAAAAAATAAAAAGCATTAGGTAGAGATCACATCAGATCATACAAAATACCTTCTCTAAAACACTCTATTAACGATTTTGCCACGTTGCTGACATTGTAACTACATAAAGATAGTGTTCAGGGATATTCATTGATGATCTCTTTTTAGGATAGCCATCCATTTGTAGTAAGGGAATAGCCACCGGTGGCACCCTCAAAATCATCAATCATATATAGATATGTATAGAGTGTAAATAAGGAATAAAGTATGGCATAACTCCAGGATATACCACAGCCCTATCATTTTGCTAATTGTGGGGTGCTGAAGTTTGTTACTATACTACTTACTAGAGAAACATATTTAGTGCATATACTTCAAAAACTATGGGGAGATTTATCAAACCTTGAACAGTGGTGCAGTTGCTCATAGCAACCTATCAGCTTGCTTCTTCATTTTTAAAAAGTCCACTGAAAAAATGACTGGTTGTTATGGCCAAGTCCTCCACTGTTCTGTACAGGTTTGATAAATCTCCTCCTATATGTAATGCTTCTTTGAATCAGTTTGGCCCACACAGTTTACCACCCGTATGGATAATATATATATATATATATATATATATATAATACAAAATCAGATATGGACTTTATCTCTACTTGTACACGGCACACAGGGGAGACAGTATGCTCCTCCTCTATGTCTCTTAAACCCAGCCTTAGAAGCTGTACCAGTATAAGAGCATTCTAGAGTAGTACTGACCAGTCTAAGCTTTGAATCAAGCACTGGGTGAGATCTAATACTTATTCATAAGCTCATGTAGTCTTATAGTAAGATTCTGTTTGTTGCCCATAGCAACCAGTCACATCTTTGCTTTCATTTTGGCAGAGCTATGAGCAACAGAGGAAATCTTACTATAAGACACTGGTCCTATGACACACAGCTATATCAGCCATTTTAGCGGATAATCACCCTGTGTAGTAGGTCCTGAAGGCTTGAATCACACCTGTGTTGGATGTTAGGAGCATTTATTACAGATTGCACCACAAATGCCAGACAAAATAGTGGAGCAAGCAGTGAGTGCTATTTTGTGTGGTAGAATGCCAGGCACTATGAGGGAAACTGGATAGTCCTCATTAAAGGGGTTCTCCCTTGTTTATACTGTTTTTTGTTATTATGTTTGTGTGTTATGTGTGTATAAGTATGTGTTTTTTTTATGTGTGTTGTGATTATGTATATATGTATTTTCTTACCTTTTGTGAAGATCCGGAAGCTAGCCCCTTTTTCTTCCAGCGGCTTACTGTGTACCTCGGCCTCCGCCATGTTGTGTTCGGTAAGTGGGATGTCGGGGTGTGTGTTCTTGCTTCTGTCCTTCCTATCTTCTGACGTCCTGTTTCTTCCGTGGCTCAGCGACGAATCTGCGGCCTCTTCCGGCACATGCGCAGCTAGTTTTTTTTTTTTTTTTTACCAATAAAGGTTTTTTTGTCTAATTGACAAACTGTCTGCGCATGCGCGAGTATGCAAGTGCTCTACGCTAACAGCGTAGCGTACGTTAGGTCTACGCTAATAGCGTAGCTTCGCGCAAGCGCAGACAGTTTGTCAATTAGACAAAAAAAAACTGTGCATGCGCCGGAAGAGGCCGCAGATTCGTCGCTGAGCCACGGAAGAAACAGGAAGAAAAGATTCGCCTCGGACGTCAGAAGATAGGAAGGACAGAAGCAAGAACACCCCCCCCCCCCCCCCCCCGACATCCCACTTACCGAACACAACATGGCGGAGGCCGAGGTTACACAGCAAGCCGCTTGAAGAAAGAGGGGCCAGCTTCTGGATCTTCACAAAAGGTAAGAAAATACATATATACATAATCACAACACACATATAAAAAACACATACTTATACACACATAACACACAAACATAATGACAAAAAACAGTATAAACAAGGGAGAACCCCTTTAAAGTCAATGTGATCCTGCTAGTGCAGTTGGTGTCTATTGTACTGCTGATCTGTTTTCTCATTTGTTCTGCTTCTATGACAGAACAATGGGGGAAAAATAGAGACGGTGTGAACAAAGCCTTATACCTTTTGATCTAGATACTATTTGATACACAGAAGCACAACTCTCTCAGCTGTCCTGGGAGCTACAAAGTATTAGTGTAGATAATATGTATCATTCTTAAGACCAGGATGTTTGGCTCCCACAGAATTGTATATAGACTGGATACAATTGTAGTAAACTCAGACTAGTTTATGAAAAAATAAAGTGTGAATTACACAATGTTCTGGTACTGAAGTGTGAATTGTTACATAGCAGAATATTTAGAAGGGTAACCACATAGTGCTAGTAGATGAACTAAAAGATCTTCACTGCTGAATGATTGTCATGGTATGGGGGGAGATTGTGACGTAAGATGATAGAAGCCAGGTACACAAAGTGCTGATCACTAGAGCAGATTGTCAGTGGCATGCTTGGAGTCCTGCTTCCAGGAAGCACAGATGCTGAGTGAGGATGGGGCGGTGACACCCACACATTTCCTGTTACACACCTGTATTCTAGTCTGCAGGTGTCTTCAGGCTGCAGTGTGTGGGAGTCTTATGTGCGGCTTTCCAGCAATCAATCTAATCTCCATATATGCCATATGTAGAGTTCAGATGGCAGTGAACATAACACATATGTAGAAATCACACATCATAACATTTCTTTTTTAGATTAAGAAAATCAAGTTTTTATGTTTAACATATATTTTAACATGTTTTGGTGAATATAACATATACACTGCTAAAAAAAAAAATAAAGGGAACACTTAAACAACACAATGTAACTCCAAGTCAATCACACTTCTGTGAAATCACACTGTCCACTCAGGAAACAACACTGATTGACAATCAATTTAACATGCTGTTGTGCAAATGGGACAGTCAACAGGGGTCAAGACCCCCCCCCCCCAATAAAGGAGTGGTTCTGCAGGTCGTGACCAAAGACCACTTCTCAGTTCCTATGCTTCCTGGCTGATGTTATGGTCACTTTTGAATGTTGGAGGTGCTCTCACTCTAGTGGTAGCATGAGACAGAGTCTACAACCTACACAAGTGGCTCAGGGAGTGCAGCTCATCCAGGATGGCACATCCGTGCGAGCTGTGGCAAGAAGGTTTGCTGTGTCTGTCAGCGTAGTGTCCAGAGCATGAAGGCGCTATCAGGAGACAGGCCAGTACATCAGGAGATGTGGAGGAGGCCGTAGCAGGGCAACAAGATACAAGGAGGAGCAGCACTGCCAGAGCCCTGCAAAATGACCACCTGCAGGCCACAAATGTGCATGTGTCCTCAAACGGAAAGAAACAGACTCCATGAGGGTGGTATGAGGGCCCGACATCCACAGGTGGGAGTTGTGCTTACAGCCCAACACCGTGCAGGACTTTTGGCAAAGATTGGCAAATTCGCCACTGGCGCACTGTGCTCTTCACAGATTAAAGCAGGTTCACACTGAGCACATTGGACAGACGTGACCAAGTCTGGAGACGCCGTGGAGAACGTTCTGCTGCCTGCAACATCCTCCAGCATAACTGATTTGGTGGTGTGTCAGTAATGGTGTGGGGTGGCATTTTGGGGGGGGGGGGGGCGGTCAAATTTAATGGGGACTCTAAGTTTTGCCGTGGCTTTCTTTCGCAATGTTCCCTGCACTTGGAGATGATGTCGGATCAGTTTCCTACTGAAAGGTCTAAGGTGGCTTTCGTAGTCAGCCTTCTGTCTGGAAAAGCCCTGTCATGGGCCACACCGCTCTGGGACCGCAATGACCCCGTCACTGCCTCTGTACACTCCTTCTTCTCGGAAATTCGAAGTGTCTTTGAGGAACCTGCCCGAGCCTCTTCTGCTGAGACTGCCCTGCTGAACCTGGTCCAGGGTAATTCTTCCGTTGGCGAGTACGCCATACAATTCCGTACTCTTGCTTCTGAACTTTCCTGGAATAATGAGGCTCTCTGCGCGACCTTTAAAAAAGGCCTATCCAGCAACATTAAAGATGTTCTGGCCGCACGAGATACTCCTGCTAACCTGCATGAACTCATTCATCTAGCCACTCGCATTGACATGCGTTTTTCTGAGAGGCATCAAGAGCTCCGCCAGGAAAAAGACTTAGATCTCTGGACACCTCTCCCACAGTCTCCATTGCAATCTGCGCCTAGGCCTCCCGCCGAGGAGGCCATGCAAGTGGACCGGTCTCGCCTGACCCTGGAAGAGAGGAATCGCCGTAAGGAAGAGAATCTTTGTCTGTACTGTGCCAGTACCGAACATTTTTTGGTGGATTGCCCCATCCGTCCTCCACGTCTGGGAAACGCACGCTCGCACCCAGCTCTCGTGGGTGTGGCGTCTCTTGATGATAAGTCGGCTTCTCCACGTCTCACGGTGCCTGTACGGATTTCTCCTTCAGCCAGCTCTTCCCTCTCAGCCGTGGCCTGCCTGGACTCTGGTGCCTCTGGGAATTTCATTCGGGAGTCCTTTGTGAATAAATTCCGCATCCCTGTGACCCGTCTTGTCAAGCCACTCCACATTTCCGCGGTCAACGGAGCCAGGTTGGATTGCACCGTGCGTTTCCGCACGAAGCCCCTCCTAATGTGCATCGGACCTCATCATGAGAAAATTGAGTTTTTGGTCCTCTCCAATTGCACTTCTGAAATTCTCCTTGGACTACCCTGGCTTCAACACCATTCCCCAACCCTGGATTGGTCCACAGGGGAGATCAAGAGCTGGGGTACCTCTTGCTTCAAGGACTGCCTTAAACCGGTTCCCAGTACTCCCTGCCGTGACCCTGTGGTTCCTCCTGTATCCGGTCTCCCTAAGGTCGTTATGGACTCTGCCCGCCTTAAGAAGTGCCTCTCCCCCCCCTCCCAGTCCAGTCAGGCAAGCCTCGGTGCCTCCTCATGGCCCTCGTCCTGGTGTCACACTGCCCCGTGCCAGGCCTCGCCCTCTGCCCTCCCTCCCCATTCCCACTCCTGCTGTACTGCCTTCCGTTGAGGAATCCCTCCATCCTTTCCCGGTGTCCTCATCCCAGGGGGGGCAGTTACCGGACAAAGAGAAGGGGAGACCTAAGGGGGGGGGGGTACTGTTACGCCTAGCGCTCCGGGTCCCCGCTCCTCCCCGGAGCGCGTACGGCGTCTCTCTCTCCGCAGCGCCCCGGTCGGTCCCGCTGACCGGGAGCGCTGCACTGTCATGGCCGTCGGGGATGCGATTCGCACAGCGGGACGCGCCCGCTCGCGAATCGCATCCCAGGTCACTTACCCGTTCCCGTCCCCTGCTGTCATGTGCTGGCGCGCGCGGCTCCGCTCTCTAGGGCGCGCGCGCGCCGGCTCCCTGAGACTTAAAGGGCCAGTGCACCAATGATTGGTGCCTGGCCCAATTAGCTTAATTGGCTTCCACCTGGTCCCTGACTATATCTGACCTCCTCCCATGCACTCCCTTGCCGGATCTTGTTGCCCTTGTGCCTAGTGAAAGCGTTTTGTGTGTCCAAAGCCTGTGTACCAGAACTTCTGCTATCCACCCTGACTACGAACCTTGCTGCCTGCCCCGACCTTCTGCTACGTCCGACCTTGCTTCTGTCTACTCCCTTGTACCGCGCCTATCTTCAGCAGCCAGAGAGGTTGAGCCGTTGCTAGTGGATACGACCTGGTCACTACCGCCGCAGCAAGACCATCCCGCCTTGCGGCGGGCTCTGGTGAAAACCAGTAGTGACTTAGAACCGGTCCACTAGCACGGTCCACGCCAATCCCTCTCTGGCACAGAGGATCCACCTCCTACCAGCCGGGATCGTGACAACAACCTCACAAAAATGTTTTTTTTTATAACAAAAGAAAAATATGGCTAACTGCCTTAACTAAAAATAATTCAACTTGGAATAGCATCCCCCCCCCTTTTTAAATAACTAACGAAAAAATATGGCTAACTGCCCTAACTAAAGAAAATCAAACTAAAGAAACTGGTCCGACTGCCTTTCTCCCAGAAGAACTGTAACATTATACAAAATACTTACATAAAAATACTTGTACAAGGTAACATACAAAATATACATTATAACAGAATGACACAGAATAGCAGCCTATACTAAAATATCCCATCCCCCCCCCCCCCCTCTGGACATGGGTCCATACTAAATATATATATATATATACATACACACACACACACACACACACACACACACACACACACACACGAAAGAGTCCAGTCCTAGAGTCCCTCTCTGCTCCAAGGACTCAAACCAGGGTGCACACCACCACCCTCCAAAATCCCACCCAACCTAAACTACACCCCTTCCCACCTAGATATAAACAAAACAATATATATATACATATTTATATATATATATATATATATATATATATACGCACACACAATCTACAACAGAACAATATCAACAATGCACAACACCAAAACACCCCTTTACAGTCTATCCACAGAAAACAAAACAAAAAGGCTAAGAGGTGACATGCATAGCCCCCCACCAGGAAGAAGTATGGCAATCCTGATAAAATTTAATTGAAATACCTTTCCCTATCAACCTCTAACCCTATCGCTATCCCTTCATGAAACTGACCCTGTACTCACCCTAACATATATATACACTACCCCTGGCCAAAATTAAGGTACTTTACCTTAAGGGCATAGTACCTAGGGAACATCAAAAGAAAAACCTCTCCACAGGAGAAAAGCCCTACTGGTACCAAGACTGCCATACTCCAAAGACCTGATCTTCCCAAGGTCACCGGTGATATTCTTACAGACCTCCACCTCGGAGAGGACTCTCTGTTGGGTTCGACACTAAACACAGTGAGTTCCACGTCTAGTACCTAACTACTAGGCTAACTAAGAATAAAGTGCCCCGATCATGGCCACCCAGGTTCCTAAATGCCCCATAAGCCCACTCCAGATAGGTAAAGCCGGCAAGTTGACTCCAGCTGATGGAAGCACCCACCCGGTTGTAGACCCCTATATTAACCCCTTAAGGACCCAGCCATTTTACACCTTAGGACCCGGCCATTTTTTGAACATCTGACCACTGTCACTTTAAACATTAATAACTCTGGAATGCTTTTAGTTATCATTCTGATTCCGAGATTGTTTTTTCGTGACATATTCTACTTTAACATACTGGTAAAATTTTGTGGTAACTTGCATCCTTTCTTGGTGAAAAATCCCAAAATTTTGTGATTTATGGGGGTTAAATTTTGGAATGTACTCTGGACTTGGTACATTGGTCAAATTATGGAAAATTTAACTGAAAAGGGAAAATTTAGGGCTCCATGGAAGTGTGATACTCCCTGAAGCAGCCTATGCAGAGGCCTGGATTATCTGGGCAAGTGTCAAACTGAGTGGTGGTGTCCCTCCGTCTCCCCTTCCTGTAACACACTGCATTTTTTCCGATCCTGGGGCCTTTAACTCCAGACCCTTGGGAAGTCCATCCTGATCTTTCCCGGTCAGCAAAGATCAGGAACCTTAGGACTTCTTCTTGGTACTGGAGGAATGTCCCCGTGTTGCCAGCGTACTGGGATAGTACAAAAGCGTTGTACATGGCAACCTGTACCAAGTAGACCGCAACTTTTTTGTACCATGCCCGTGTTTTCCACATGGCGTTATATGGCTTGAGGACTTGATCTGAGAGATCAACTCCCCCCATATACCGATTGTAGTCCAGAATACAATCGCGCTTGAGGACCGGTCCCACGGTACCTCGCACAGGGACAGGGGTGCTGCCGTTCCCATGAATAGTGATGAGTATAAGGACATCCCTCTTATCCTTATACTTCACCAACAACAGGTTTTCACGGGTGAGGGCACGGGACTCACCCTTGAGGATAGGCGTCTGGACCAAATTTAGAGGGAGGCCGCACGGTCCCACAAGCGGACGTGGATCTGGCGGAAAGGGATTTGAACAGAGGGATGCTGGTATAAAAATTATCCACGTATACGTGGAAACCCTTATCCAGGGTGGCGGGGGGGCGGGTAAGTATGTACTGTGTGGTGCTTGGTGTAAAAAGTGTAGAACAGTAATAGAAAAAAAAATAAGCTGTGGCAAACGCAGCTCCCTGAACCCCTAATAGGACCCGGGGTCAGGGATCAGACCCTAACAGGACCCTGGGGACCTATTAGGAGGTCGGGGGGGGTACTTTTTTTTTTTTTTTTTTACTTTTTATACTCCTACCTGTCCCTGCAAACAGCTTACCCTATTCTAAGGCTCTTGAGGGGGCTTCGGAGCTCCGAGGGGGGATCCACGGCTTTTTCTCCCTGCTGCACCCGCTGACTGAGCGAAAACAGCGGGTCCAGCAGCGGGAAGGAGCCGTTAACCCCTCATCTGCCGCTCTGCTATTGGCCGGACGATCGCCGGCCAATAGCAGCGTTGCTGGGGCGGTGACAGTATTGTCACCGCTCCCCAGCAATGGCAGGAGATTGGCGGTGAATTGTACACCGCCGATTACCTTGTATTTCGGGGTCATTGGGTCACAAGTGACCTGAATGACCCGAATCGCCGAAGATTGCTTGCGTGATTTCGCAAGCGATCTCCGGCGATCACCGACATGCGGGGGTCCCGGGACCCCCCTCGGCATTTGCACGGCATGCCTGCTGAAGGATCTCAGCAGGCATGCCATTCCGATCTCTGCCCGGCGTGCGGCAGAGACCGGAAATGCACCAGGACGTTCTCTAACGTCCTGGGTCCTTAAAGCCCAGACTGTCAGGATGTTCTCTAATGTCCAAGGTCCTGAACAGGTTAAAGCAACAATGAAGCAGGAAGTGGTCCATGCTTTCCTGCGTGTCCCTCACTCTTCTCGGGAACATCCCTGGTCATCAAAGTTCTTGTACTTCAGGTTGTCCCTTACATATAGCTTCCCCTGAAAGCAGCGCCAGGCCAATTCTCAAAACTTCTGGGGGATCCTTCTCATGTTCAAAAGATACAACCCCACCCTCAGATCCCGACCTGGGCAGTCTCTGAGCGCCAGAGGTTTCTGGAAGTGGGTCAACCAAACCAGTTTGTCAAGGAACCGCCTTGACTGGGTCCTGATCTCCCACACTCGCAGACCCCACCGATGTATCGCCTTCAGAGTCGCGGAAGCGTAAGCCAGAAGATATCCATTGGGCGTACGGAGGTCCTTCACTCGCCCTCCTCTCTCCCATTCCGGGAAGAAAGGCCGAAACCATTCCCTGCAGGAGATTACCCATGGAGGAGACCTCTCCAGAGGTTTGAGATGTTAGCTTTCAAGAAGGTGTTCATTAAGAACACCACCGGGTTTATCATAGATAAACCCCCTAGTCTCCCCGTGCTGTACGTAACCTCTCTCTTGACTGGGTTCAACCTGTTCCCCCATAACAGTTGGAAAAACAGGCTGTAGATCCTAGTGTAGTAAGCCTATGGCAAGATACATACACTGTCCAGATAGATAAACAAGGGGAGCAGGTACAAATTTGATCAGGTGTACCCTTTCCCTGATGGTCAAAGACCAACCCTTCCACTGGTCCACCTTCTGAGTGGCATCCTGGAGCTTACCATCCCAGTTTTTGGTGGGATAATCATCCTGGCCGAATGTGATGCCTAAGACTTTTTCTGACTCTTGGGGCCCTGGAAGGGTTTCCGGGAGATCAAACATGGGATCTTCCCCTCCCAACCAGAGACTCTCACACTTATCCCGGTTGATCTTAGACCTGGATGCCTCCGAGTAGCGGTCCACCTCCGACATCACCACATCGACCTCCTCTCTCTCGAGGAGATGAAAATAGTGACATCGTGAGCATACGCCACCACCCTCTGGATGGCCTCCGGCTCCGCCAGACTCATCCCGACTCCCGCCAATGGTCCGCGACTCAACCTCCTAAGGAAGGGATCAATTGCGAACACATATAACAGTGGGCTCAAAGGACAACCCTGACTCCGCACCCCAAAGAGCGGCCAGACCACCTATTCACCAGTGGGAAACTCTCTGCCCCATCATACAAGATCTTAAGCCAATTAACAAAAGTACTCGGTAAGCCATATCTCAAGAGGATGGACCTGAGGTACTTGTGGTTCACCCGAGCAAATGCTTTGGCCTGATCCGACAGCAAGTACCCCTTCCAGAGACCTGCATTACTCCGCTCCACTGCCTCCCTGACACTAAGGACAGCACTTAAGGTGCTTCGGCCTGGAACAGTGCAGTGCTGGGCCTCCGAAAGGAGCCGGGGTGCAAACTTCACTAGCCGATTAAACAGTATCTTGGCCAGAAGCTTCCTGTTCGTATTGAGAAGAGCTATGGGCCTCCGATTCTCCATACGGCTGGGATCTTTACCCTTTGACAGAAGAATCAGGGCTGACCTCCTCATTGACCTCAGCAAATTGCCCGAGGAGAGACACTCATTGAATACCTCAGTAAAGAGGGGAGCTAAAGACTCCTTAAAGGTCCTGTCAACTTCTTAGGGGCAAGCCCTTCGATCACCAGTCTCACTTCCTCTTCCCTGATCTCTTCTGCCAAAACGCCAAGAGAAGGGTCTACCTCTGGCTCAGGAACGGCTTCAGCCAGGAAACTCCACATCACATCCCGATCTAGATCCTTCCCAAGAGGTGCGAGTAGAAGGATCTGACGACCTCCAAGATTCCTGATCTGGACCGATTCAGAGATCCCGTACTATCAATCAATCCTGAAATGACTTTACTATTCACTGACATCTTGCAGTTTCTGTAGGGGTCAGGCGAGCGGTACCTCCCATAATCCCTCTCAAAAACCAAAGATGCGTGCTTATCGTACTGACACCTCATCCGCAAGGACTTCACTCTGGAGATATCCTCTTGGCTACCTCCAGTCGAGACAAGAAGCTCGAGTTTCCTCCTCAGACCCTTATACAGGCGATACCTGTTCAGGGAATTGAGGCTCGAGAGCTGACGGTAGAACCCCACAACCCGCTTCTTGAATATCTCCCAGCACTCTGATTTACTACCACATAGAGGTACCTGACTCTGAAGAAAATCCTCAAAGGACTGTCTTACCTCCGCTTCCTCCAGGAAGGATGAATTTAGCTTCCAATAACCTTTACACTGTGGAAGAGACGGCTTCCTCCTTCAAACAAAACCTGTCTAACCTAGACCTGCAACTACTACCTCGATTAAAGGTGAAACCCACTTGGCCTGAGGGGCTCCGGATGTGGGCATCCTCTAGGCGAGCTTCCCTAACTATATTATTGAGGACCACACAGTCATAAGTCAGCAGATTATTGGAACCTCTCCTATCTCGGGACCTTGTGACATTATTGAAGTCCCCTCCAAAAATCACTTGCCGACTCTTAAATCTTCATAAAGAGATCCTTACGGCCCCACCTGGTTTGTGGGGCATAGATGTTAATGAGCCGAAGCTCTTGTCCCTTCATGAAGACATGTAAGATCAGGCACCTCCCCATTTCTAATTCAATAACCCGTCTGCATTCAACAGGAGTGGTAAAAAGGACCACCACCCTACTGTACGGCTCAGCCGCCAGAGACCAGTTGGAGGGACCGCGCCTCCACTCTCTTCTGGCTTTAACCAGAGAGGCTAGATCTGACAATCTGGTCTCCTGTAAAAAAAAATGTTGGCTTCAACACGGCCGAGAAAATCAAAGGCTGCAAATCTAGCCATATCAGACTTTATGCTGGCACAATAAATAGATGCCAGCGTCAATGGGGTGAGTGCCACCATACAGGGTGATTAAATTAGACTGCAACACCCTTTACCTTTTTGTTTCCCTTTCTTTTTGGCCCCCCTCATACCCCGAAGAAGACGAGAGGGCAGGACCACTCTTGGATTTTTTTAGACTCCGATTGGTCCATACGGTCCCCGTCTCCATCCGGCCCAGGTCTAGCCCTGCTCTCTGAGGAAGGTGCCTCTACAGGACAGGGCCTAGTTCCCCCCAGCTCTTTCTCCCTAGGTACCTCGCCCTCAACTTCCCCCTCCAAGGAGGGGGAGGAGATGGTATCTGTTGCACAGGTCAATCAGAGGGGGAGCAGTTAGGCTTCCGTTTTGGACCTGACCCGCAGATCAATTTGAAACAGAGGGCTCTGACCTCTTCTTTCTCCCCTTCCTTTTGCCCTTGTCTTTCTTTTTGGGCCTCTGCCCGCTCTCCCCATCCACACTTTCATAGTGGGAGGAATCGTAAGGGTCAGCCATATTGCCTTCCTCTCTGTGAAGCATCCTGATCTCCTCATCCAGCACGTTCTCCTCCAAGGGTTCAGTGGTTAGAGGGCTAGCTTCAGGAGTAGGGGCCGGAGCTACCCCCGTCACCTGGGCACTCTCCAGCTCCCTACTCCTTCTACAATTTTCCTCCTGCCTTAGTTTGGCGGGGCCCTCTCTCCTCCTCACTAGCCCTGTTGCGTTCCCAACCCTGCCTGTACCCTTCCCAGCCGAGGCAACTTCACAGCTCTCCTCAGCCAGATCGGCTGCTGCACGGGCGAAGGCACTAGGACAATGGCTAAAAGGGTGCCTGAGGACACCACACAGGTAGCACCGGATCTGCTTACAGGATGTGGCCAGATGACCCGCCCCACCACACAAACCATAGACCTGCACAGTACAGGTTGTGCTAAAGTGGGTGGGGCTAGCACACCATTGACAGACCTTAGGCTTCCCCTGGTAGAAAATTTGGATCCTATCACGTCCAAGGAAGGCAGCTGATGGAATGTGGGCAACCATACTCCCTGAACACTTGAGTTTGACGGAAAAAGTCCAGGCCCCGGACCAGATCCCGTGCTCATCCAAGTTTTTCTTGGGCATGTCCATCACATCCCCTTACTGTCCGAGCCAGGTCATGATGTCATAACAAGAAAGTGACTCATTACGGGTCAAAAAGGTCACTTTCTTGACAGAGTTCGGACAGGTAATCGCCTTTACGGCAAAATCCCACCAGCCAGGCTCGTTCTTCGCCACTTTGTAGTTTGACCAGAAGAGTTCAAGACCCTTTGGCCGAACGAAACTGAATCAGGAAAAAGATGTCACTTGCCCTGAATTCCATCTGAAGGAGGAGCTTAACCACTTTAGCATGAAGTGGGCATGCATCCTCTCCCTTCCAAATCAGACGGACACCATTCCTACGGGTATTGTCCTGCCCGGGTGTCGGGAGGGACCCGACCACCTCCCCATTCCGCTCCCTGAAAGCTCCCGTACCGTGCCTCTCTATCCAGAAAGACAGTTTGACCGCACCCCTCAACCTGGATCTACCTGTCTCCCCAACGCAGAACCTCCAGGAGGCGCAGTTGCAAGTGGCCTCCAGAGCTGGATGGAGACGGGGACCCCCCTGAACGCCCAGCAGGGACATTAGCATAGCTCCTAGTCACTACCGGGAGGGGGGGGGGGGCGTTGGTGCAGCCGTACCAGACCCAGAACCACTAATACCACCATTCACACCACTACTCTCATCCTCTTTATTTCCATCCATACTAGACTTCCTATTCATACCACTACCACTCCCACCAACATTCACTCCACTGACACTCCCACATACACTCCTCTCATCCCCAACACTACTACACCCATCAATCTCACGTCCTACACTCTTGTTCTGACTAATAGATTGTGGGCTGGCTTGGACTTGTAGTACTGCTGGCTTCAATATAGTCTTTTGTGCTGGCTTAGCTGCTGCTGGGGTCGACGCTGATGGCTTCTCCTCCATGGCAGGTGTTACACCCTGAGTCTGGGGCACCTCAGCTCCTCCCACAGTGTCAGCACCTGCTTTGCCCGACCGCACGGGCTCTGTGGATGATGTCGGTACCCTGACACTCCCCCCCCCCCCCCCCCCACAGTGGAGTTCCCCGCAGCACCCGCAGAACACACTATACTCGGAGGACCACCCCCCGAGCACACGGATCCAACGCCCTCTGCCACCGGCGCCCGGTCACTCCCCTCCCTCACAGGGGAGTGCTTTGCAGCGCCGGTAATGCCCACAGTACATGGCGACAAAACTCGCCTCAGGCAGCTGCCCGCCATGAGCCCATCCTGCCCCTCCCTACCGGCCGGATGGGTGGGCTTCACATCTATTGCGCTCGCAGCCTTTTCTGACGCCATGCTGTACCCCCCCCCCCCCCATGCTGGCTCCATTTCACCACAGAAACAGGGTCTGGCAGTCTGGGGGCTCCAGCAGCCTGAACCAGCTTCACAGCTGGCCCAGACTGCTGGAAAAGACAAAACACATATTGCACAGATTCCTGGATCTTCTGCCTCTTTGACTTGCACTTCATTGCCACATCCTCACATGGGTCATCTCCAAAAGTAAAATGTTGGAGGTGGGCTGGGGACTCCTGCATTACTATAGCCCTCAGCAATCCCCCGGCCTCATTCTCCACACCCTCCGCTTCACTATAGCTAAGCGGTAGCGCCACCTGTGCTGGCTCAATGTAACTGTCCCGGGTCCGGGTGTCACAGGGAGTAAGGACAGGCAATGCACGATCTTCCACATCCTTTACACTTTCCTCCAACTTCTCCTCCTCCTCCTTTACACCATCACACCATCCTCACTTTCTTCACCACCACTACTCTCCCCATCATCCACCTCCACTTTCACCTTACCTGGGGATTTCATGGTGGCAAATCAGTCATCATTCTCCAGTTTCTCCCTGAAGACACCGCTTTCCTCCAGGATCTCTGCCCTCCTTTCCTCCAGCTTCACAATTTAACTTTTCAGCGCCGTTAATCTTTTCTTCAGCTCAGGCCGTTTCTTTTTGGACCCCATGTTCACCATATTCTTAGCCCCACGCAGGTCCTCTCTGGCCAGCCTGAGCTCTTTATCACACCGCTCATAATCCTCAAACTGCGCGGTCATGCGGGAGCAGTATGTCGCACTGGACTCTTTGGGTCCTCTTTCAGCCAACAACTCCATGCTTTTTCTCCTTGCCTTCCTTCCACTGGATCTCTGGTTGCACCCGTCGCCTGGGGAGCAGAGCCTGCATTGCTGCAGACTCTGCTAGATCTTCTCCCTCCAGACGGAATAATGGCTGTCACTGTTTGCTCTCCACCCCCCACCAGCCTGGAAAAACGGGAGGTGGAGGCCCGGGGCTCCATGCAGGAAGGCCCTTTCCAAGAGGCTGCCACACTCCTGGGAAAGGCTGATGGAACAGCTGGTTCTTTCTGCTTCTGGAAGTCTGGAGGGGCACAAAAAGGGACACACCCAACGCTGCTTCACACTGAACTGCTGTGGGCTGTGTGTAGCAGAGTGAGGGAGGAAGTTCTCCCCTGTATGGCTTCAGATGATGTCACTCCTGCTGGGGAACGCCCCTTCCCAGTCTGTGAATTTGACTGAGACTGAGCAGAAAATACAGAGCAATATCAAGGTAGAAAACTAACAAATAATAAACATAAAGGCAGGGGGTGGTTTATCATGGGGCAGTGAACTGAGATGATTATAAAATTTAACAAGATCATGAGAGGTAATCTTTAAATTAAAAAAATTACATCAGAAATTAGAAAACACCATGTATCAGTTTCTGGCTCTAATTGTGAAAAAAATCTAGGCGACATATACATTTTAAAGACATTTATAAAGGGAGACATGGCTGCGAATAAATGAGTGTATTTAGCATATCTACTTTTATGTATCTTAAGGGTAGAATAAATCTAGTGGGATCTACTGACCACTTCGTATGTAAATGCAAATGCCATGTTTGAAGATGCTGTTTAAAGTTCATCAGTTCCATGCTGCCCAAGCTATGGGCTGCATGAAACACTGACAGGTTCCCTTTAGAGATGAGCGAAGTTACAGTGGTTGAATTTGTCACGAACTTCTCGGCTCGGCAGTTGCTGACTCTGCATAAATTAGTTCAGCTTTCAGGTGCTCCGGTGGGCTGGAGACTCTCTGCTAGGACTGTATCCATCTTTTCCAGCCCACCGGAGCACCTGAAAGCTGAACTCATTTATGCAGGATAAAGTCAGCAACTGCCGAGCCGCGAGGTTTGTGATGAATCGCATCACTGTAACTTTACTCATCTCTAGTTCCCTTATTACAATGGTCTATGATTCACTCTGAAGCACTGCAGTGTTTTAGAGGAAACATAGTTTTAAAACTGTATGGGAACAGGACTGGATCTCTAGGAAGGTGCTACATAGCTTTCCCTGCCTGCCTAGATTAATAAATGTCTTATTTTTGGGTATATGGAAAGATCTATCAATCAGTTACTGCAGCTCAGGGAGAAGCCATGGGGACCACCCAGTGATTTGGAGAACTTTTCCAGCCAGTTTAATAACTAATTCCCCTAAAATGCCGCAGCTTTTCAGAGAGAATCATTGTAATAAGGGAGCCTGTCAGCCTTTTCATGCTGCCTGTGCTTTGGGCAGAGTAAAACTGAAATTATTTTCTGTGACGTGGAATGTGTGGCAAATATTCCAGAAAACCTGGTGTTTAAACAGTCACGTCTAGTACTGTATCCAGTGTGAGCCTGGTACCTGTTCCAGGGGTGAATGCCGCTGACCTCCTGGATGTAGCAGAGCTGTAAACTGCAGGGGAGAGCCTGAGGGGTGCATCTGCTGACTGGGCCATGGATTGATCAGACTGTGGGATTTCCTCCAATAATAGCCAAAATGATAGACAACTAGGCCAGAGTACTCCAGGTACAGAAGAGGAGCATCCAAGACACCGATTATATGGCATTTCTGTGTGCTTGATTGTATGCATCTATTTGGAACGAGTAAAGCTGAACACAGAAACCATTGACTTGTATTTATATTTTAAACACTTCTATTAAAAGGACACTTTTATAAAAAAAACCTTTTCCTGGTTAAACAAAAACAAAAAAAAAACCCTATCCATAATAGTGCCCAGGAGGAGGACAGTCACCTTTGACTCCAGCAATGTCTTCAGTGTAACAAACAATGTTGAGCCTCTTTTTCATGTGATGGTCACATGACAGTTGTATCTATAAAAATGGCCTATGCCTATTACTGCGCCTTCTATGCCATTCTCTAGCACTGGTCTAATGCAAAGAGAAACATATTTTGGCATGTATAGACTGTGTTATGGAAATGTGTTTCCCACAGACTGACTGGAGACAGGAGATATCCATGAGATCACATGTGTGTGTGCATGATATGGATACATTTCCTATAGACACAACATGATAGAGATGTATAAGCTCTGTCATTTAGTGTTACCGACCCATAAAGCAAAACGGAAAGTTTTTCTTTTCTATTTTTTTTAACATCTCTAACAGAATCTCATTGCATCTCTGGTTATTCCCGCCTTCTCTCTCCATCACACCCTCCCTCCTTCCAGGAAGCACTGGGTGGGATCAGGACACAGACCACTCTCCCTGGCGTCTCTTATGTCCGGCTCAGACACCATGGCGTCTCCCTGCCTTCTTCCCACTAAAAACCTTATTAAGGATTTCCCAGAATTCAGAAGCATTCAGCCATGCAGCTGAGGGTAGGAGGGGGGTGAGAGGGAACCCACAACATTTACTACAAGAGTTTACACATGTCATACAGCAAGCTCTCTGACTATAGCCAAGCTGATGCTGCATAGATAGATGGATAAAATAACATATAAACATACTATGTATGCTAATATATATATATATATATATATATATATATATATATATATATATAATACTCCTTTGACAGAACATGTAAACAGCATTTTTCCATCGATCTAAAGGAAAACACTACAAGTTATCATCATTATTTACAGTGCTCAACAGAAACCGTTCAATGACAAATTCAACTCTGCCCTAACTGTAGATGGATGCTGGAGAGGGGAAAACAGCTGGTACATCACTCACTGCACCCCACCTCAGGATGTGGCGTTATCCGCAGATGGAAGAATCAGAGCTTAAGACAAGAGAGATAACTGTGCGTCCGCCCCCAAACCTACAAGCTAAAAATGTTCAAAGACAGATAAAAAGTGCTTAGGAAGCTAAAAATATCTGTTTGTGGTGTCACTTCTGTAGAAGAAAGGAAGCTCCAGATAAGGGGTTAACAGGCATCCATTATCAGACACAACAATATAGATGCACCATACTTCCCAGAGGATATACTCCAGATCCCATTGTCCAACTCTAACACTTGCTCTAAGAAACCTCACATTTTCGTTACAGGCTAGAAGTGATGTGTCATGTGTGAGATATGCATCAGATCTTCATGATTCCCTTCCTGGGGAATCAATAAAGAAGAGAATTCCTAAATGACCCTAAGGCCACTTTCACACAGCAGTATTTAGGTCAGTATTTTGCATCAGATTTGTAAACATACACTAGAAGGGTACGTTCGCATGGACGGATCCGCCGACATTGGACCGTACAGTGTCGCCTCCATCTGTGCCTGCTCATAGCGGCAGTCTGCCACTAAGAGCAGACGCTGTGATGTGCAAGGTGCCTTGCGCATGCGCAGTATATTGCACACATCGCGGCTGCCCTCGGCCTAGCTCAGGGAGCAGGGGGAGCTGCCGCGATGTGTGCGAGTATACTGCGCATGAGCGTGGCGAATCGCAGATCGCAGTGTGTCTGCTCATAGCAGCGGATTGCCGCTATGAGCAGTGACAGATGGAGGCAACACTGCAGGTTCTATCGTTGGCGGATCCACAACATAAAATACGCTGGGGATCCATCCATGTGAACAAGTCCAAAGTGAATCCAGAACACAGCAGGGGTGCAAATCTTTCTCTTATAGTTTTTCTCTGTTTATGCTCTACTTTTACAAATACAGATAGAAAATACGAACAAGTATGAAACCCATCTAAAGGTAGCCATACACCTTCAATAGCCAAATATTCATTTGGTCAACAGCTATCTCTCCTGGTCACCCCATGCACATGAACGCTCTGCCCAGCCAAGCGTTCATGTGTTCTGAATGGGGAGAGGGGAGATAATCTTCTTTCACACTACTAGCTGTGGTTTATCTCTATGAGAACAAAGAGGTAGACATTAGATCTACAGTACCACTGAAATTGGTGGGTACAGCTGATTTATTTTTCTATTGTGTATGGGGCTTTTACTCCAAGTCTGGATTTAGTTTTGCCATGCTTTTCTATATATAAATAAAAAATGACAAATGTTTTATACATTAGCCTTCGGGTTTAAGGAAGGACACAATGGGGAAGGTATAACAAGCTATCAGTCCCAGTGCTGACAATAAATACATTGGAAACTATAGTCTAATATAAGTCCCATTTCTGAATCCCTGACATATATGAATGTTCTGGTAAAGGGGGCATGGCTTCATAGTTGTGTCAAGTGCAATACCATTTACTAAAGTACTAACTAGAAAAGTGTTGGAAAACTACTCTAGGTCTGACATGGCATTTTCCCCTTATGATAGATTCCTGAACATTCATGGTGAGTCTGACGCAGCGTTCGCATTGCCCACAGAATTTCCTTTACATGTCTTATCGCTGTAATAGGCCAAAAGAAAATTGGATAAATTAAGGATAACTGAATGTATTGACTATATGAGGCTGGGACGGCTCAGAGACCTGGATGCATGCTGATCTGCAGGTCATGGTAATATAGGGTGATGAGCTTACAACGGAGCCTAGCATTAATGTGTCCTTATCTATTAGTAACTATTACTGCAGTTCTGTGTCAATGTTTGCCATCCTTCATTCTAATTTGTATGCTGAGTGAATCGTTTTATTCAATATTTACCTAGTCTCATGCATATATCACCTATATGTAGCGATGGACTTGTATCTATGAGACAAGATGTGTAAAGCTTGTATACAAACACAGTGGAAAGGTCTTAAGCAGGTAATGGGTTTTACACAAATCATCCTTTTAGTTGTCATAAGGGTTTGACTGCTTTAATGAGAAGAGGGTGGAGGAACCCTAATGGCTGTTGTATGCTAAGTACTCTCAGAGGTAAACGTGTGACTGTGAGCAGGTCAGCTGTGACGCTGCAATTAGGCTGGCTTCACACTGCCATTATGTTTTGACCAGTTTAACTCTTTTTTTTTTTCTTCAAAGTTGAAAAAAAAGTACAACTTTGGAGTTGGAGCACAACTGGGGTCCCAACAGATCACAGTGATTTGAATGGGGTCTGTCAAGTATTTTAGTTGAGTTAATTGAAGAAAAAAAGATCACGCAAGCAGTATTTTATTTTTCACTCCCATCCTTTCAACAGATTGAGCCACTAAGATCCCTTTTAATGGAGAACAGCAGCCGTGTGAACATAGCTTTAGAATATGCACTGCCATACAGTGTAGATTGTGCAGTGATCTGACCCAGCTTCAAAGGCCCATATGCCACTTTGCCAGACAAATGTATCACAGGGATATAGTATCATGGCAGCCCAGAGGATACACAGTAGGATAATACACATAACCCCCATAGATAATATTCTTCTGATTGTAGCAGAGTTAGGCTTAGTTCACACATAGTATTTTGTTGGTATGTGACCTAAACTAGGAGTGAGTCCAAAGCACATAAAAATGGCGCAACTCTTTCCATTACAGTTTTTCTCTGTGTTGGTTCCACTCCTGGTTTTGGCTGAAAATACTGACCACAATACTGACAAATATTTTAAATGTAAACCCAGTTAAAGGGTTTTTTCACACCACATTTGTTCCTGACACACATGGCGAATGCAGCCATTGACTGCAATCACTGGTCAGAGGCCATTTATATGGCAGTGGTATACATCGGGGACACTGCAAAAACACGGCGTGAAAAGAAACTGCTTCATGCACCTGTGACATCCTGCTGCAATGTTGGAAGACTACAGTTTATTCTGAAAGACTTCAGATCCTTTCCCTAGTTTCACATTTTGTGATGTCGTAGCTTTGTGCTAAAATAAATAAAAAATCTACTGTGTTTTTCGCCGTATAAGACGCCGTATAAAACTGGGGGGGGGGGGGGGGGGGGAAGTTGGTGCGTCTTATACGGCAAATACACATTTAAACCTGCGGTCCCTGCGGCCAAATAGAGGACATCACCGATGGCGGTGATGCCCTGTATTAACCCTTCAGATGCGGCGATCAAAGCTGACCGCTGCGTCTGAAGCGAAAGTGACACTAACCCGACAGCTCAGTCAAGCTGTTCGGGACCGCGGCGTCCCGAACAGCTTACAGGACACCGGGAGTGACCTTACCTGCCTCCTCGTGTCTGCTCCGTGCCGGGCTCCCCTGCATGGCCGGCGCTCTCCATCGTCATCACGTCATCGCGCACGCAATCCCGTCATCCAATAGGAGCTGCGTGTGTAGCGACGTGATGGCGGCAACGGAGAGTGAGGATACAGGGCAGCAGAGACGTTCCGGAGCGACGGGGACACCCTGGGGAGGCAGCGATAGCGATGGAGGGCGACATCCAGGGCAGCAGTGAAGAGCAGCTGTCCGGGCATGCTGGGAGTTGTAGTTTTGCAACATCTGAAGGTCCGCAGGTTGAAGATCACTGTCCTATACTTAAATTGTATTTGGTTCAGAATCTTTATTTTCTAGATTTCTATGCTTTAAAATTGGGTGCGTCTTATATACTGGAGCGTCTTATATGGCGAAAAATACGGTAGTTCCCCCATTATTCTGCACTCAATAACCCATAGTGACAAAGTGAAAACAGAATGCTTAAATATTTTGTTCATTTATATAATGAAACCCAGTACTTAGCTAAAGCACCTTTGGCAGCAATTACAGCCCTCAGAGATGATGCCTCGAGGTGTGCACACCTGGATTTTTCCATTTTCTGCCATTCTTTTCTGTACAACCTTTAAAGATTCATTGGCCATCATAAAAAAAAAATACCAAAACAACCTGTTTTACTTACCTCTGCCTCTGTTGCTGCATGGATTTGTTCTTTAAAATTAAGAGGGCAATAATGACTTTGACACAGGGGGAGATGAGGGGCCACTAATGACTGGTCATATGATGTCATGAAATGTCACATTGTGTGATGTAATGTTACATTATGTGCAGCATCCCGGCTCCTTACTTTTTTTTGTTTGCTTCGAGAATAATCACAAATTTGACAAGCCCTGTCTTAAGGCCCTGCTGTGTTTTGGCTGTGTGCTTAGGATCATTATTTGATGGAAGGTAAACATTGGCCATCGCATTAACATTGGCCATCGCATTAACATTGGCCATCGCATTAACTGCTATCCGACAGCGCAAAATGCTTAAGCTACTGTCGGATAGCAGTTTAAGCATCCCGGACAGGTTCACTTACCTATCCCCGCTGCTCCGGGTCCACTTCGCGATCCTCCGGTGTCTTCTGCATCTTCTCCAGGGTCCGGGCCTCGCTTTCCGGCGTCGTTATCACGTCGCTACGCACGCCGTCCCGGCGCAACAACCTAATAACGTCACCAGAAATCGAGGCCCGGACACCGGAAAAGATGCGGAAGAAGCCGGAGGATCCCGAAGAAGATGCCGGAGCAGCGGGACAGCATCGGGAGCCCCTGGGACAGCGGCGGGGACAGATGAGTATTAAATGCCCTTTTTACATTGCACGAATCCCTCAACATACGATGAATTCGACAAATGATGGGTCGTTTGGAACGAATTACCATCGTATGTTGAGGGACCACTGTATCTGTACTTTGCCTTATACAGCTATTCCTAAACCCTGACCAGTCTTGCTGTCCAAGCCAGTCAAAAACACCTCCACAGCATGATGCTGCCCCCACCATGCTTCATTGTAGGGATAGAATTGGGCAGATGATGAAAGCAGTGCCTGGTTTCCTCCAGACATGGAACTTACAAATAAAACCACTTTCTCCTATCTGCAAACAGGATCTTTGGAGCTCAGCCATTGGGTCCTTGGTCACCTCTCTTAGCAAGACCCTTCTAACTGATTACTTAGTAGAGGGGCTAGCTCAAGGAAGAGTCCTGGTTGTTCCAAACTTCTTCAATTTAAGAATTATGGAGGCCACTGTGCTTTTGGAACAGCAGAATACTTTTATGTGCTCTTCTCCAGATCTGTGCCTTCACACAATCCGGTCTCTGAGCTCTACAGTCAGTTCTTTCCAGCTCATGGCTCTGTTTTTGCTCTGATATGCATAGTCTGCTGTGATAACTTATATAGACAGGGCTGTGTCTTTCCAAATCCTGTCCAATCTGCTGAATGTACCACAGGTGACTCCAATCAAGATGTACAAACATTTAAAAGGTGATCAAGAGAAATGGGAGGGGCCACCAGAGCTAAATATCAAGTGTCATAGCAAAGGGTCTGAATACTTAAAAATGTATAAAGATGTATAAAATGTAGTTTTCACTTTGTCATTATGGGGTATTGAGTGCAAAATCAAAAAGAAAACTATTTTTTTTCTAGCAGCAACAAAACAAAATGCATTATGTATTTAGCGGAAATGATATATACGTCACATTTTATCTGATTATTATTCCTGTTTAGCCTATGTGCCCAAATATATTGCAGAAATTGTACACAGGGTTGTTTTTGCAACAAGTCACTGGAATTTTTGAAAACTTTCAAATAAATTGGACAGTCACATAAATTTCTGTAACAAATCTGATGCATGTGAACATACCCTTAGAGTCTGTTCACACAGGGAGATTTTGCAGAAAATCTGCAGCGGATTTTGCTACCATTAACTTCAATGTGTCCGTGGAAAATCTGTAAATCTGCCACTATTGCAGATTTTCTGCTGACCGATTGAAGCCAATGGTAGCAAAATCTGCTACAGATTTTCCACAGCAAATACGCTGCAAATAATTAGCACAAAATCCACCGTATGAATAGAAACTTAAAGGGGTACTCCGCCAAAAAACATCCAAAGCATAGGGTAAGATGAACTCTGTTCTGTGACGGATGACTAGCGACTACAGCCTCCACACCCCCTCCATTCATGTCTATGGGAGGAGGTGTGATGGCTACGTACTAGCCGTCACGCCCCTCCCATAGACATGAATGAAGGGGCGTGGTGTGATGTCACACAAAGACGGAAGCCCACCCTTCCGTGCTCTGGACGCAGTCACTGCCGGCCCGCAGATCCTTTGGACAGATGTTTTTCTGCAGTGTACCACTTTAAGCCACATTCATAGGGCAGTATTTTGTATCAGTTTTCAAAGTGGAACATATTGTTAAAAAATTATAAAAGAAAGATTTGCAGATCATGTTTTGGATTCACTCCTAGTTTTGACAAACACAAATGCAAAATCCAGACCTTAATACCTTAATGTGTGGCCCTTTATAGCTGTTGATTATTATAAAGTTTTCAGTTATGGATATTACTTTTTTTTTTGCCTTTTTCTGAGGCAATTTTCTCATTACATGTGATTTAATGATTTATCTATGAGTCCCATGATTATAAATTTTTTTGAAAAAGTATACAAAAATCCCCAAAATTAGAACACACAGTAACATATTTTTAAACAGAAAGAAAAAATAAACCCACAAATGATAAGACCCTTGACGGAAAAGTAATTTTGTTTATTTTTCTTTTCTTTTTACTACGTCATAAATGCATGCGTTACACCAAGTGAATTTATCTGATCCTTTTTCCTTCTAAAGTTAGTTAAACTCCGCTAAATATGCCGTAATCTATTACCACTTCACATATTATAAACCTAATATGAAGTACGGCTCGTGGCAGTTAAGGTTGCAAACATGGGAAGCTAAAATATGTGATCT
This sequence comes from Hyla sarda, assembly GCF_029499605.1. NCBI lineage: Eukaryota > Metazoa > Chordata > Amphibia > Anura > Hylidae > Hyla > Hyla sarda. Next base: position 286,964,773 of record NC_079190.1, on the reverse strand, counting down.
TTTTTGTGTCAGTATCTCTTACATTTCCCCTCGATTCATTCAAACACTCTAAAGGAGCACAGCTGGCCTGGTGGCTTTAGAGCTGGATGTGGGAACAGGGATTGGCAGAAACTGACCTGAAATGCTTAGCATCCATAAGGACCCCATATGAAAAGGTTGTTATAACAAGAGAGTGATGTAGTGCCACTCTAGAGCAGCAGCTGTGGACCCCCTGAGCCCTTGTACAAATGGAGTGTGAACTGGTGGCATTGTTATGCAGATGCTCCTATTATCACCTCGTTTCCAGACAATCCAGTCACTGGCCCTTCCCGCAAAGAGGCCTGACACCCTGACATAGGCAGAATGAGCTATGCTTCAAGAGATCTGCCGCTTCCAGAGCAACCCACACAGAATAGGAGCTATGGGAAATGAATGCTGCCACTTGTAGGTTGCCTTATATAAAAGGGACCATCAAAATAGGCTGTCCATCTCCAGGCGGGTGACAGAAGGGACCAGGGTACAATCCTCCGCATGATGTTGACACAGATGTGATAAGTATCAGTAGTATGCACAATTAAATCTGTCCCTCCCAAGATGAGATAGAAAAGAGCATAGTCCAAGGCATTCAAAGATATTAGTTGACCAAGGGGAAAGATCACAATAGTTAACCCTATGCCCCTCTGTGAACCAAGAGGCATAGTCTGCTCCATGGCTTCTTTTAGTGTCATCTGCGCCACAAAGCAAGATACATTCAGTGAAGCAGGGCCTGGATCTTGTGATAAATGACAAGTAACAGGTCTCTTGCTGTTAGAAGGCCTGTGTACATGTTAAGATTTCGGGAACATTTAACTTAAAGTAGGATTATTATGCTAACTGCACGTTTATATATATATATATATAGCAATGTTTTATTAGTTACAATGATCGCAGCCTCACATGATGCACCACTTTTCGGGCCTCCCGCACATCACATCCATGCTTCTAAGGAAAAATCGACGAAAATATGATATGTGGTGTAAGCTGCTCAGTTTTTTCCCCCCCAATAAAGGAATAAAACTACCGTATTTTTCGCCGTATAAGACGCACTTTTTCTTAAAGTTGGTGCGTCTTATACGGCAAATACACACACCTATCGCGGCGGTCTCTGCGGCCATCAACGGCCGGGACTCGCAGCTAATACCGGACATCACCGATCGCGGTGATGCCCTGTATTAACCCTTCAGACGCGGCGATCAAAGCGGACCGCCGCGTCTGAAGGGAAAGGGACACTAACCCGGCTGTTCGGGACCGCCGCGGTGAAATCGCGGCATCCCGAACAGCTTACAGGACACCAGGAGGGACCTTACCTGCCTCCTCGGTGTCTGCTACGGGCCGGGATCCCCTGCATGACCGGCGCTCTCCTTCGTCATCATCACGTCGTCGCGCACGCCGTCCCGTCATCCAATAGGAGCGGCGTGCGTGGCGACATGATGACGGCGACGTGATGACGGTGACGGAGAGCATGGATCCCGGGGAAGAAGACGTCCAGAACGTCGGGGACACCCTTGGGACGCGGCAACAGCGATGGAGCAACATCCAGGGCAGCGGTGACGGGTCCGGAGCGGTGGGGACACGTGAGTATTACCTCCTATACCAGCCAACGGCTGTCCGGGCATGCTGGGAGTTGTAGTTTTGCAACATCTGGAGGTCCGCAGGTTGAAGTCACTGTTGGGTTCAGAATCTTTTTTTTCTAGATTTTGCACCTTTAAAATTGGGTGCGTCTTATATGCCGGTGCGTCCTATAGGGCGAAAAACACGGTACATTGAGCTATATGAGGAAAAAAAAAAAATCGAATAAACGTTTAACACAAATACATTACCCGTTTACCATTTTTCATATATAAAATATGTAAACAAAATAAAAATAAACATATTTGCCCAAATTATTAAAATATAACATTATTGATCCCATATAGTGAATGGCGTAAATGTAAAAAAAATTGTGTTTTTTTTTTAATCACATAATAAAAATGTGAAGAATAAAAGGAATTAAAAAGTCAGATCAGTACCAAAATGGTACCGATAAAAACTACAGATAAACTACAATACAAAAGTAGCCCTCATACAGCCCCATTTACAGAAAAATCTAAAAGTTATAG